>NW_008612810.1:26226-29238 GCF_000691845.1 Merops nubicus
TGACTTCAGGGGCAGGATCTTTATCTACCTTTGGAGATAACACTGATAGCAGTTAATTTCATGTTGGACTTGTATAATTAATTTTTTAACATAAGATTTAATAAAATGAAATTGGGTGTACAAGTCAGAGAATGTTTTCTTGAAAATTCAGTATCAGCAATTTTGCAATACATTGGGAATACAGCTGTTACCGGTCTGGAATGACCTGTGAATGGTGGGTGTTTTCGCTAGATTTTTTTGCTTCTCAGCAGGTTCTGCTTAATGACCTTCAAGAGAAACTGTTTCACAGGTTGGGCATTGAAGGCTTTGGGCCATCCATGCTTAGCTTAATAGGAGAGTGACTCAGAGCCTCCTAGAAACTGCTAGGCAGGGTGACATATAAAGTTGTAGTTTCATCAAGTTAATGGTGAAGGCATTCACTGTTACAGGGTCAGTGCAAAAGAAATACAACTTGCATATTTTTGAAGACTTTCCTTCAAGAGTTTTATTATCTTGGATATTTTTGGCAGTTAGCTTCATCCCCTCACTTGGGTTAGCACACTGGGGACAGCCCTTAGAAATGCAGCCTTGTTTCCTAATGTTCGTAATGGTTGCGTCTTGCTAAGTTGAAAGGGGGTATAGAACTAAGGACTTGAGCTGATTCTTGGTGCAAATGTGCTGTGGATTAATTTGTTTCTGACTTTGGCTTTCTGTCGTCAATCTTTGACCATCACATTGTATATCACTTTATAACATCACACTGTTATAAAAAATTATCATTTCACAATGTTGATTTCATAACATTCATTATGGTATGAGCTTTACTGCAAAACAAAGCAACCACCAGATGCTCTGTTGCACCCCAGCCCCAGCAAAATCATTGAATCCTTGGCACAACTGGAAATAATGTTTAAATTAAATAGCATCTTCTCTATGCACAGTGATACTAAAGGGACTCCTTCAAGCAAAATAATTGTCAAATTTGTGCATACAAAACTTCAGTCTCCTGGACAGGTTTGGCAAAACAATATTAGAAAGTAGCTGGTTGCTTATGTCTGTATAAATCTATGTGGCTATAGAAATCTCTAAAGGCAAGATTCCATTTTCTGGAATCAGAACAGCTAGATCTCAATGTTACTGTTTTCTTTTTAATTTGATAAACTGGAGGTTTCCTTTCAGGAGAAGTTGGAAAAACAAAACAAAACAAAAAAAACCACAACACACCAAAACAAACATGCAGAAGTGTAAATGTTAAAACATGAGCTGACATGAGCTGATCTTCTTTTCCTCTAAGCATTCTTACAGACATTGGACAAAAATATATTCTTTAGTTTGCAAAGCAAAAACATTGCTTTCTAAAATGCTTTTGAGTAATTTGCACACCTTAGTGGCTAGGCATGTCAGTAGTTCTTGAGGAGATCACAATAATTCTCAATAGATAATATTGTTTCAGGGTCTGGATGTTTTGGAAATCATGAGAAATATTCACGTTTTTGTATCCCGCTACCTCTACAATCTGAATAATCAGGTAAGATCTATCCCATACTTTTTCCTGGATTTGGCCCTGATTTGAAGGCATTGAGAAATACAGAACAGTACACATGTGAAAAACTCAAGCTGAACGTAAACAATAACAAGCTGTAAAACAGCTGTTGCTGCTATAGAAAAACCTCTTTGGGGTTGCTGTAGGTGGGTCTCAGAGAATGTTCTCTAAGTGTATTCTGAGTATGGTCTGCAAGTAGGATGAAATATTCTAGTGAAGCTAAGAGAAGCAAGGATAATTGGTGTCTATACAAGGGCATACTAAGTATGTGAATTTTTTTTTTTTTTAAACTTGAAAAAAGGCATCAGAAAATGGGTTATTAGAATGATGAAGTAGACTTGGAGAACCTGTACAGAGTACAACCTTTTGTGGTTTCTTACAGTGTGAGAATGAGAGGCCTGCTATGAAAATGAGCAGCTTCCTTAAAGGAAAGGAAGTACTTTTTCTCATTGCACATAATTCAGTAGTGGAGTGGGGCTAAAAGTACAAACAAGTGCCAAAAAGAGTTTAAACCCATTATTTGAGGATATAGTCTTAATAAATGAGTTTTGGTGCAACTGCCTTGAGTGATTGAATCGCTGCTTCGCAGAAACCTGAAGAACCTACCAGATAAAGTTTATTGTATGAATACTGTAATTTCTTCTTTCTTTCCCTCATCACCATTTATTAGCTGCTCTCAGAGATAGGATATGGGCTACCTAGACTGATAATTTATCACAGAATCAGATTTGGTTAAATAACTGTGTGTTTCTCCCCATCTCCCAGATCTTCATTGAAAGAACAAGTAATAACAAACACTTGAACACTATCAATATCCGACACATTGCAAATTCAATTCGAACTCATGGAACAGGAATCATGAACACAACAGTGAGTATCTTTTGTGCTGTTGTTTTTTTTTTTTTTTTTTTCTAATAGTGCACAAAAGCCTCTTGCATTGCCTAATTTATTGGGTTATACAGTTTTAATAGTGCAATAATAACAATCTGTTTGTATTACTAAAATCAGTTATTTGGCCTGACAAGTCAATACCACAACCTCTTGGGAGTTAGGCCACTTCCAGTTGTTACGTGAAAGTTAACAAACATATCTAAAAACTCTTCAAAGAAGATAAAGATGTTTTGGTGGGACTCAATTTCGGTAAAGTTAAATTAGCACTTATCAAACTAGCATAGCAGAAAACATTTGATTTCTAAGCTGCCTGCATACATGAGAATGCTCTGTTTCACTTAGGCAGGTCCTTCTGCTGCAGTTAAAGCAGGAGAAATGCAGTGTTAAAGTTCCTCTTGTAGTTATTAAGCTTGAGAAATATCAGCCTTTCAATTTGTAAAATAAAAGCTGCAGACCTGTGACCGTGTATTAGAAGACTGAGTTCTTACTGCAGTGATTTTAATGATGTCTGTAATGGAGGTGGTCATTTTAAACAGCCAAAGGCATTTGCCTCTTTCCAAGGTAGGTAAGGGCACTTCCTGTGGCATACCTACTGCAGC
>NW_008612810.1:29269-80642 GCF_000691845.1 Merops nubicus
TGTTCTTCCCAAATTTGGATACAGTGCTAAAGGTAATTTCAGATTGCTGCTTTCCAGTATCCTGCTCAGCTTGTTTCTACATCTTTGCTGTTTGCTTTTCCCCGTTCTTCTGGAGCTGGGAAGAAAAAAAGGAACTTGCTGAAACACTGAGCCATTTCTGAAGTCATTACTTTAAAAGTGGAAATAAGGAAAAATAAGGTTTTTGTTTTTTCTCGCAGTATTGGAAATAACTTCCCTTGCACTACTTTTTGGTTACTAAAAAAACCTCGCTGTTACTTTATTTCCTAGTGATATAGTTTTATTAATTTCTGATTGTGAGTAAAGTTATTTATGCCGACGTCAGAAGCAATTGAGACGCATAGGGTGGAAGTGTGCTTCTGCCTTATGGGGAAGTGTGTTAGAAAACTTTGAGGAAGTGAAAAGGTGTGTCAGGAGGTTGTGCGGATTCCACAACTTGACTGAGGAAGTTGAGCCTGTGTGCTCTTTTTCAACTTGAAGCGTTTATTGCTTCAAGAGGACAGCTACAGGATATGCCAGACATAAACTGGTGGTGATGTAGGGCGGTTCATAGAACTGAAATAGCTAACTTGTCCCTTGGTCACTCTGCCCTTCCTGGAAGAGAGCAGGCCTGCCAAAAGGGTTTTCCTTAGTCTTTTAATCCAGTGAAATTAAGAAGCTAAATTGAGAAAAACAAAAAGAAGTAAACTAAGTAGAAGGTTCCATATAAATACAAGTTACTCAGGAACCTACTGAAAACAGGTTTCTAGCTGTGCTTGTAATTTTGCTACTTTCTTGGTTTGACTATTTAAAAAACTTTTTTCTTCTAGGTAAACTTCACTTACCAATTCTTGAGGAAGAAGTTTTATATTTTTAGCCAGTTCATGTATGATGAACATATCAAATCCAGACTTATCAAGGACATCAGATTCTTCAGGGAAGTGAAGGATCAAAATGATCACAAGGTAAGGTAATTTTTGAAGGATTGAGAGTAATTTGGCTAAAAAGTGTTACTTCCATGTAGCTGAAGGTGCACCAAATCATAACATTGCTGCTATTTGAATGTCTACCTCCATACAAGGTGACAGCTTTTGTCTTGCCAATGTGCAGTGTTACATGTGCATGTATAGGATGGCTTGCTTTGATTCTGGCTGCTCTGTATATGAGGCTGGCTAAAAACCATTCAGTGGCATAAAAACAATGATTTGATGGATTCATAGTCTATTTGAGATGCTAAACTTCTAGCCCAATTTGTGCTTAACAGTTGTTTTGAATAATGCGATTATTCAAATTGAGTCCAAAATGATGTGAATATGTAGCACTTATTCCAGTATGTCCAGATCTGGGGACTGAGGTCTGATTTTTTGCCATGGTGGAACGCTGATTACTCAGAAATGCAAGAGGCAACATATTTAGTAAAATAGACTACTGGCTTCTTTGTGTGTCAAGTGCCTATTTCTTTTAGCAGTGCTCTCTTGTTCACAGCAATGCTTCTGTTTTGCTTCTCAGCTTGCAGAAGTGACTTAGACAAATTACTTTCTGTGAACTGATATAGACACAGGCAGGTGTATAATTTATTTTCAAAATGAATCTGTAGATTTAATGTAGGAATATGTTGCAACTAGAACTGTATTGAAGTGATGAAAAAAAATGAAGGATAGCTAACTGTTCTTACAAATTATTCTAAAATATTTTCCTAGTATCCCTTTGAAAGAGCAGATAAATTCAACCGCGGCATCAGAAAACTTGGGATAACCCCGGATGGCCAGAGCTATCTTGACCAGTTCAGACAACTCATAAGTCAAATTGGTATGAAATGCTATCTAAGAACACGTTATAAATGTTTTTAAATGGAAGAGATCTTCATCTAGTGACTGAACTTTTAATTTGGGCTAAAATTACATTTAACTTCAGTCAGATGGAAAGTACTTGTACCCCATATGAAATAAATACTCTCATCTAATTACAGAGAGATGTCCATTGCATGTCTTAATCTAAACTAAAGCTGTAGCTTGCATAGATTCCTGTTCCCTTTTTAAGTTCTTTTCTTTGTTATGGAAATTACTTTTATCCAGATTGAGTGTATTTCCCAGTAAAATATTAGTACTGTTAAGTTAATGTAATTCAGAAAACAACCACATATCCAAGAGAAGTAACTTTGAGTGATGTGTGATGCTGAACAATGGTATTTTCAGCAGTTAGATGTGCAGGACTGATCTGAATATGAAAGTGCTTTAATGTAGAACCTCTCTCCACTGGGCACTGTGTGCCCCTGCTGGTGACATGAAAGTGAACACAACCTTGCTGGGTGATGCATTTGTTTTCTCTGCATAGACTTTTGATACTGGGGTTCAATGTAAACATTTTATCTTGGCTTTCAGCACAGTTTCTTTGCAAGAACTCTATGCCAACTTCTAATTTACATTTCAAATCTTATAGGAATTATGAAGAATATGTGTGTTTATAAATTATTTCCTTTTTTCTTTTTTTTAAAGGCAACGCAATGGGTTATGTACGAATGATAAGATCTGGTGGACTTCACTGCTGTAGTAGTGCAATTAGGTACTTCCACAAGTATTTCACTTTTCTGTTTGCTCATTCTTATTCCTTTGCTCCCTGTTCATGCTGATATTCCCTAGGCTCTTGCACATCACCCCTAAGTTTTGAAAAGGTCCATTTTTATGTCTTCATTGAAGTAGATTATAAAAACTAGTGCTGGAGTTCAGAACAGTAAAGTCATTGCAATGAACCACTAAAAATCATACAAATAATTTGGGAAGATGCTGCAACAGTTAATAGAATGTGCATTTAAGTCCTTTGTCCTTAATTAAGTCAGTTAATCACTTCGAGGATGCATTAAGGAAGAACAGTACAAGCCTTGAGTAACTTGGAAAAAACATTTCTTTGATATTTCTCCTTGTGTAGATCACTCAGATGATTGTGTTTACATAAGATTATTGAAACATAGTAACTTTTACATACAAAGAAACAGTTGATTTTCTAGCAGATAATAGTAAACTTAGAGTTATCAGGGGCAGTAAGTGCTAAAAAGAGGAGATGGTAGCCTGGTACCAAAAGCAGAAGTACAAATAATGTTATGTGTGTTTAAAGGTGAATTTCATAGTGCTTGGATGAGAATAGTGCTTGAAGGAGAACTACTTCAAGTAGTTTGAGCCCAGAGGACTAAATTAATTATAAATTATAGTAGATAGTTCAGTGAATGTAGACAGTTGAGCATGAGCATAGTCCTAACAAACAGTAAGTTTTCAGGTTTGTTCCTGATCTGGAAGATATTGTTAACTTTGAAGAGCTGGTGAAAGAAGAAGGACTCTCAGAAGAAACACACAAAGCAGCAAGGTACCCTAACATTGTGCTCTTGAAGTTTGGGGCAGTAGTGGGATAAGAGAAATGTTATTTTCAAGTTATAAATGTTATTAGTTGCATTTTTGTGTCTTAAAAGTTCAACCTACTGTGCAAAACTACTTGCTCTTCTTCAAAGAGAAGAAAAATAGAACCAGTTGTTTTAAAAATTCAGAGACTGTTACAGCCTAGTTTCTTGATAAGATCCTTGTGGTGTGAAGGCTAACAAGCTTTCCTCACCACCTATCTGATACCTACATTTAGAATGTTCAGGGCCTTCAATAAAAAAGATGCAAATATTCTATTCATAGACCTTTTTTGAGAAAATTAACATGATTCAAGTTGGCTGTAGAGGTAAGGTGCACTCTTGGAGGCTCTGCTCTGACTACTGGGTCGTGGGTGTAGCCAAAGAGTGAAGAGAGGGTGGTTACCCCAAGGGGTGAGTAAGCAAAGGACCTCGTAGCAGAAAGAAGGCGGCGCGTTGCTTGTCCTCTGCAGGCAGCTGGACTCTGTCCTTGGCGACCTGGCGCGTAACTTCGCGGAGGGGACGGAGTACTTCAAGATGCTCGTGGACGTCTTTGCGCCCGAGTTCCGCAGCCCCAAGAACATGCACCTGCGCAACTTCTACATCATTGTGCCCCCACTGGTCAGTATTTACACTTAAATGTTTAACATTAGGCTGTTGACTAACATATGCTTTCTTCCCTGATGATGAGCAGGGTTGTTTTGAGCATGGCTTTGCTGGTAGCTGTCCAAAGCCAGGTTTAATTACATTAATTCATGTGCTAGCACTCAAAAGATAGCATTAAAACTAGCTTCTCCTGTTTGAATCAAATTTGGAGAAGCCAACTTGATAAAGGAGGAATTGGAACAGCAAGGATAGAGTTTAAAATCATGTTCTTCAGCTCTCACCTGTGTGCTCTTTCTGCATTGCATTAGGTATCTTTATGCTCTCTTAATATCATGTAGAATTGAGGTACTCTCTACTGGCATTGGATCTGCTTTTGCTAATAAGCTTTTTAGAAAATTGGAGTTAGGTGATGCACACACTTGAGTGTAGCAGTCTGGGAATTTGGGAGCAGTTCAGTTTGAAGGCCTAAATGAGCTGAACAGATTCTTGTGTAACATCCTATTTTAGAAACTAATTTTGGAATGTCAATGAGCCATAAATTTAAGACTGGGAAGACAGGTGGAAGTGACAATGCTTTTGGGTTTTTTCCTTCCCATTTGTGGAGTTATTTTTTCTGATAAATACAATTTTAGGAATATAAAATCCATTTTAGTTTTAGAAAGGTGTTCCAGTGTAGAGTTCAATTTGAAACTGTCATAGGTTTTTGAGAAGTTGTTAATGTACACACATTTCCATGTCTTAAGAGTAGTTAGTGCATGCTAGACATGTACCCATCACTCAGTGCCCTGGATCTATTTTTCAACATCATAAATGTAAGACTGTTGAAGGATTTTTACTGTTTTCTAAGTGGAGGGAAATAACATGCTGTACCTTTAAAACACAAATATCTTTAAAGCTTTTCAGGAACCTGGGCTATTCTAGTTATCCTTTAAGTTTTTTACATGTTTACCTCTAATAATCACTAAGAGAATGTGAGGTAAGTCTGTCAAGTGTTGTGGTGAGCAGAGCCCACCCTAGGCAGGGATCGGCGTGCGGAAGATCTCGCGATGTAACGGAAAGCTCAGACTGCCCACGAGGGGCCTTGTGGGCGTGGCTTGTGCTATATAAGCAATTGCAGCTGCGCAATAAACGCCATTTGCAGCATCCTTCACATTGAAGCCTGTGTCTGCTGATGGTACCCAACGGCAGAGGTTGGGTGGCAGAGATCCCGGGGTTCGGGTGTCGGTAACGACAGTCAAGAACAGTGAAAATTAACATGTACCTTTGATTTTTTTACTTTTGCATATGCAAATGTTTTCCAAAGCTTAACCTACTTTCTTCCCCAGAAAAATCTAGAAAAAGGACAAGCTTACTTAGAAAAATGCATAATGATGCGAAACACAGCGTAGTTTGGGGCATGGAATTCTATTCATAGGTAACAGCACGTATTTGAAAACTTAAAACTTGTGAACTTTTCATGATGATTCCAAGACAGCTTTTTCATTCTTCCAGACCCTCAATTTTGTGGAGCATTCAATCAGTTGCAAGGAGAAGCTGAATAAGAAGAATAAAAGTGGAGCAGCTTTCACTGATGATGGGTTTGCCATGGGTAAGTTTCCACATGCCGACTAGCCTTTGGGTAAACCACCATAATGGTCATTTGGAAGAAAAGCTTATTTTGTTTTGGATGTTCCCATAGTTAAATAGTCCATAATTTAAATTTGGCTTGTCTTGGCTTCAGCGCAGTGGATTTGGGGGCTATTGTTGTGTTCATAAGCATGGAATTGCTGAGTGTGGGAGCAGTTTGGTTGCATGTTGTTGCTCCCCAGTTTCTTTCAAAGCTTGTTGATCTCAGCAGGTGAGAAGGTATGTACAAGTCTTTGGATAAGTTGTGAGGTTTTCAAAAGTTGAAGTTTGCTCTTCTTTATGATTTTATTTCCTGTTTTTTAATAAAATCTAAATTTTGTGGGGGAATGATTGACTTAGGCTGGTCCGTTAAACAAAACATTTTACAAATTGCAAGTGGACTTTGATACATGGTTTGTTAATGACTATAGGTGTGGCTTACATTCTGAAGCTTTTGGATCAGTACCAGGAGTTTGATTCTCTGCACTGGTTCCAGTCTGTTAGAGAGAAGTATGTGAAGGAAATAAGAGCTGTAGCAAAGCAACAGAATGTCCAGTCCACTAATCAAGATGAGAAACTGCTGCAGACGATGAACCTTACCCACAAGCGACTGGAAGTTTGTTTACAGGTACAGGATGGGTCTAGTTGCTTGGTCTGTATTGAGTCCTGCACTGAGCCATCACCATTCAGGTGCCTGTTTGCTGATGGAGCTTATCAAGAGCAAAAGCCATATGGTGTTGTCTACAGCAGCAGTGCAAAAAGAATGCACAGACTTGAGGTGTATGATCCAAAGGGGATGTCTTCTGTGTGTGTGGTGTTTGAGTGAGGCAGGAACTTGACCCAGCTGATGGAAGTCCTCGACTCGTGGAGTTTGAAGTCTAATGCAACTAAAACTTCAACACTTCAATAAGTTTTTTGTTACATGAAATCTTTGTTATAAGAAATTTAACACTGTGAACCCTCAGAGATCCTTGGGTGTTAATTCTGCTCTGCTAAGCTGAATGATGCACTAGCTGTCAAACAGAGTAAAGAGTTTTCATTTGAATTTTGAAGCATAGCAGTTCAGGTTTCATTGGTGAGGGTAAATGCTTTCTTTCTCTCTGTGCTCTTGATTTGAGGAGTTTCTGAGACAAATCTGTGGTTGGCTGTTTATAAGTAGCCCACAATTACATTCTGTAAAAGCACATCTGCAGCTGAAATACATAAAGCCCTGTATCTCCTCATGGCTCCCACGGGCATGTGCTGTCGGGTCCTGTGCTGTTAAATAACCAAGTTGCTGAACCTTGTTCAGAAACTGATCAAGCTTGTTGTCATTTAAATTATTGGCCTGCTTGATTTTCCATGGGTAAGTTGCTCCTAATTCTTGCTGCTGCTACAAACCTCATTTTCAGCCTCAGTAGCTTAGTGACAGATTTATTGCACTGATGCTACTTTGCTTTAATTACCCTTTAAAGTTTTTGGCTGACATTTGCTTTGTAAAGTGCATGTGAACAAGGTATGAATGGTGGGAGACTTTCAAAAGCATTTAAGTGATATAGATATTGAAATCTAGTTGCCTTATATGTTTCTGAAAAATCCTATTTATATCTGTCACAAATTCATTCTTGTGATACACTGCCACTCCTTTTCTCTATCTTTTTCCATAGGAATTTGAACTCCTTTATTTCTCACTAAGTAGTGCAAGAATTTTTTTCAGAGCAGATAAAACTGCAGCAGAAGAGAACCAGGAAAAGAAAGAAAAAGAAGGTACATGACTGCTACATGGAGAACATTTTGGCTCGTGAGAAGAGTGTGCCTTAATAGGGAAAGTACTTTTTTCTTCTTTTTTTCAATAGCTGCTGCGTTCCTAGTGGGTTGATTCAGTATTTCAGAGTTTTGTGGGGTGAAGGGTGATTGAGGAGTCAAGGACAGCTCACGGAGCCCTTCTCTGGAATGGGTGAACTTCAAGCTAGGCTTCTGGGGAGGGGGAAGATAGCCCCCAAAAAACACCACCACAAAAACAAACCAATGAACCAAAAAAAATCTGGGACAGGGATTAATTCTGGGACAGGGATTAAATTCAGCAACTTCAGCACCATACTTGGTTACTAGTTTTGACAATGACAGCCTTTTCTGCACAGCCTTAGCTGGTGTGAAGTACACTGGTGGGTTTTTTACCCATTGTTTACCAGCTGTTTTTCAGCTTACATAGATGATGCAGATGTTATACATGACTTTCAAATATTTATATGCTTCATCTGCTGTTGAATTATATTCAGAGGGGGAGATATTAATTTGTGGTATGCTCTCTTGACTAGGTAACGTGGGGATCTTGCATTTTATATGCATGCTTATATAGTCTCCCTTGTGAATTCTGGAACATTCTGTTGGGTATGTGTCCTGGTTCCATGTAAAAAGGGGTTCAGGGCAGGACCCACACAGAACAGAACTATGTACTCACCTCTCCTCCCCCCAAGAGAGAGGGAGACACTTTGGAAAAAAAATGAAGTATATTGTTCAACAAGGAACAGAAAACAAGGGAGGTAAGGAAAATAATATATACAAAGATTAGGGGAAAAATACAAAAAAATAAAATATACAAAACCCTCAGAAATGGTTCCAGGGTCCCACGGAGTGAAAGGACAACCTCCCTCTCCGAGCTCCAAGGCAGGAGTGAAATTAGAACCCACTCCCTGCCTCTTATCAGAGTGTGTGTGGGAAGGGGAGGGAATACAATGGTTTCACACCCACCCGGGGTCCTCCCAGTTGCTGGAAGGTCACGCCCCCATTCCAAGGCTCAAACCACAACAGTATGGGAAAATGCTTCTCAAAGAAATGAGAATGCTCCTGATTGAGATCCAGAAGTGCAGTTCTGTCACAAGTTACTCAGAAACTTGGGTACCAGTATATTAAAAATGGAATTGGTAAACAATTTTCAACTGTGTTTCTGACAAATGCACAAGTGACCTGTGAGGCTACAGTCACTGGGGCCCAAGATAAGTTCTTCTTCTGCACTAGGAGAAGCTTGCAAAGAAAGAATTCTTTTAGCATGAATTTATGTTGGAGCATATTCAGTGCAGTTGCTCAAATAATTGCTCAATGGAAACAAACAAACAAACAAACAAAAACCCACAAAAAAAAAAAAACAAAAAAAAAAACAAACACAAAAACCAAAACAAACCCAACCAAACAAAAACCCAACCCAACTACAAACATTATGGCAAGTAAGAACAGACCTATTACCCTGGCTTCTTTAGGAGAACATTCTGTAGGCCATCGGTTAATTGTATTTTAGGTTAAATATTCACTGTTGTGATAAGCATCCAGTTCCCTGGAAAATGTGGCTTGTGGTGAGAGAAGCTTGAAGTGCACACCAGGGTGAAAAGTTTTGAGCATGGTGGTATCTTTGCTTTTTACCATAATATTTGGACTTGGACTGTGCAAAACGTGTGAGTGTGCCTGTCATCTTTACACAAGTCCTACCATCTGAAGGAACCTTTCACCCCCAACACAAATGTCTTAATGAGGCCAGGACCCTTTGTGCTGCAAGGTGCATTTGTGTATGCTGACCATCGTGTGCTGTGTTGTGTGTAACGACATCAGCGTCATAGATAGGCCAAGACTTTGTTTTGCTGCCTTGAATAAGATGTGAAATGTGACCCTTGTCTTTGTTTTTTGTTGTAGAAGAAGCAGTTAAAGCGAGCGAGGGCGAGCTCTCCGGCTCCGCACCTGCAGCCCCTGCTGGGAAGTGAGGCGGCCGGTACCCGACTAACTCACCTGCCTGTCGCTCTTTAACGCCCCGTAGGGGTAAAAAGCTCTAAATTTGATTTACTTGCTCTGTTAAACCCAAGAGAAAATGTACAGTAGTATAAAAGCATCCAGTGAGGCAAGGTCTGTGTGTGTTTGTATCGTCCTGTAGAAACTCCTATTTTTCAGGGGTTTGTTACTTACAGCACTTCTAGATTGAAAATAATTATATAAAATGTTGACCTTGGATTTAGTTATTTTAAAGTACAGATGTGCAGATAAAAAAAGCTTACTAATTTTTAGATGCGTTCTTGCATCTTTAACCGTAGCATTTAAAAACCCCAAGACTCGCAGGCCATTTGTCTAAGCTTCAAACTGGTGCATCTCTTCAACTAGAAAAAAAATTAATCAAGATATTGTCCATATCTGTTGTCCAAAAACTAATTCAGACATGCTTTTATGCAGTCCTGTTGTATTTCATGCAGTCACATATTACACTGTAGGTCTGACAGTGTATGTTGTGAATGTATGTGAAAGGTATTACACAGAATGGAAATCCTTGTTAAAGTTTTATTCCACAAACCCTTATTATTCAAGTAGAGAATATTTGTGCTGTGGGAACTTAGATTCTATCAGGCACTTATTTGCCTCTGCTGTGGGTTTTTTCCCCCCTCGTGTCAGAGAATGGGAAAACAAGACAAGTTAATGTAATAAATTAATTCTCAATTTCATACTGAAGGTCTGATTTGCATCCACAGAAGGAAGGAAATCCAGAGCCAAGACAGCCATAATCAGCTCTTCCTTTTATGACCAGACACTGTGTGGTGGGTGTCTGTAACTATTAAGTGATCTTACAGTTCATAAATATGTAGTGCCTAATGGCAAGTTTCAGCCTCAGTTCTGTATTCCCAAGCCTTTGTAGGTCTCTGGTGCCGTCTGTGTTGTTCATTCAGTCTTACATGCCTAATTATTAACAATAATTGAACTGCAGGCTTCAGAAGCTGCTGAACACTGTGAGAACTCTGTGTAAATATAACATCTGCTAACGCCTGCAAGTAGAGGTTCTAGATTGTGTTAAGAGTTACTCGGATCCCTAACTTAAGTAGCTAGACTTGCACTAAAAGTAAACGCCACCTTGGTTAGAAGATATAGTTGCGTTATAACCTCCCAGAACATAAAGCACTTCTAGGTCTCACAAACTAGAATAAACTACTCCAGTCAGTCCAACTGAGAATTACTGTTTCGGTTTGGGGTTTTTTTTTGCACTTGTATTTTTACACATTTGCCGGCTTCTTTCATTCTAAGTACAAAAAAAATCATGTTTTAATGGTTCAAATTGTTCCACCAACCCTTGGATCACTGGTTAAGACAATTCCCAAGGCACTTCTGATTCTCCCTTTCCTGCCAGTCACTCAGCATTCGGAAAGCCAGGACAAATGCTTTGGTTCAACTGGAAAGACCAGGCGGCTGGGCGAGTCCCGTTGCTGCTTCTGAAAACGTGTTGCAGAAGTTTCATGGACTGTTTCAATTAGCTGGCCTCATTAAAGGTTTAATTTTAGTTCATTATTACCACAGAGACTGCCCTACAGAATGCTGCATTACTTGATTTATATTTTTGCTTTTTTGATTGGGAGGTTTTTTGTAAGTTGTGCACACTTTTTTTTGACCAAATTGTGCCCACACTCAAGCGCTCAGTAGCGCTGCCGGGATCGGCGTTTCCGCTACGTCCGCTGCACCTCCGTCACTAGGGAGTGGGGCAGCAGGACTTCCGTGCTCCCATCTCATCTGGTGTCACCCCTGTTCCTGGCTTGGCGAGGCCGTGCCCCACATCCCCTCCCACCACCACTGCAGCGTCACCAACAGGTGGTGTCCGTCTGCCCTAGGATGCTGTTGCCGGGGTAGCTGTGTGCAGCCCGGATGTTACACGTGCTCTGATGAAATCTGCACTCCTGGTGTTCCCTTATCCTGTTTTTTTGAAAGATGCTATCTTTTATAAGTAATACTTTGCAGCCGAGCATAAATGGAACTCTGTGTTTTCTTACTGTGTAGTGGTTAATAAATTCTTGTGGTTCTGGTGGTGGGAAGTCTACAGGAAAGATGTAAGATGCCTATTTTTATAGAACCCCATTTAATGTGGGAGACCTGAATGTATACTCTGTGGCAATATATACTTACACATAAATATGTACAGTGATAATAGAGCTATTCTTGCTGATACAGGATTGTAGTTTGTATTTCCTTTTTTTTTTTTTGTCATGTAGCAGCATATATATGCAGAAAGCTTCTTCACACCCCAAGTACAAGCTGCGTCGTGGATTTGTATGTCACGCCCCTCTGTGCCAGTGAGAGTCAGGATAAATCCTTTCCCCCTGCCAAGGATCTTGAAGGGGTCCAAAGTTCTTGCTGTGGTGCTACTACTGTTTTCATTGCTTTTGGCCTTTTTCCAGTTATAGGAACAAAATGGACCCTCACTGGTTGTCTGGAGGTGAGGGAGCTGAAACACAAAATCCCCCGAACTAAACTCAGTGTGCTCACTCAGAATTCCTGCAGCTGATAAAAGTGAGGGCGAGTTTGCTGCAGGGATGTAAAACTAGACTGCCAGCATGTTTTCCCTCAAGACAGGCTGAGGGCCAGTCTCTCTCCCTGAGAAGGCAGCTGCCACCACTGCCCTCCTCTGTCAGTCTTGCAACATAGATGCTATAGCAGCTGCTCCTCCAGGGATCCTGCAACCCCCTTCTGATAGGGTGCTGTCCCCCTTCCTGCTGCATCTGAGGGGCTGCCTTGCCCCTTCTCCTTGCAGCACCGTGGTTGGGGGAGCACAGTACAGCTGCTGCCCAGAGCAGAGCTTTGCATTGATCAGCGACAAGTGGTGGCTCCAGCAGCACCCACCTGCTCTGGGCTTCACGGGGAAGTGCTGAAGGGTTGATTCTGGCAGTCCCAGGGCAGTGGGTAAATGGAAGTAAATTTGAGTTTTCATCTGATGTCCATCAACAACAGCTGTTTTCAGCTTCTCAGGTACAAAGGACCAAATGTAACACTTCAGTGTTTCCTAGCTCATTGTACAAAAGGGTATTTTGTTACCTCAGTACCTTTGGTTTGTGAGTAGAGAACATTATGTACATAAAACTTAATAAATGCAATTTTGTGAACCTCATTCTTAGTGTCTTTAGTAACATCAGTTCAGCACCTGTCAATTTTTTTAATAAGACAGCTTCAACTTTTATTTGTCAGGAAGTTTTTGTCAGTTACTAACAGTTTTCTTCCATGGTTCTTTGAAATATTCAACAATCAGCTAAATTTAATTTATTCCATGTCAAACACTTGCCAACTGGTATCTTTCAGATGTTGCAGCACAGATTCTGCTTACAGAAAAATCTAGTTTCCTGGTAAGCAACTGAGAAGAGTTAATTTAAGTTTGAGGAATTTCAACCTTATCTTGATAAATACAAACTCTGCCACAGATTACAAAATACCCCTTCCACCCAATAACTACTGTTTATTTTTGTTTGCTCTGCAAAGTACAGTTTCTCATGTTTTCAAGTTAAACTGGAGGGGTAAAAAAATCTAAACTCATTAGCCAAATCTATCTAGTGTCTAATTTATGAGACTAGTCAGTACATGGTAGACTTTAATCTAGCATTTTATTGCTCAGTTCCTTAAAACCAAAGATTGCTGGTAGACTTAGCTGTTGCATGACACCATAATGTTAAAAATACAAAGAATTCTTATTATAAAAGTACTTATTTGTCCTACAATTATAACCTCTGGCAACTTTCAAGAAACCTAACCACAGAAAAACTGCACACAACTAACATGCCACATTCGTTGACTACTTGTGACGTTTGCATGTCAGTGGTATTTAGAATAACAGATGGAGGAGGTACCCTGTGTCCAGTATTTACTTACAGGAAGCGTGAGTGTGGTCCCCCTGAAGGTAAGAGTAGGCACTTAGATGTGTTTTCTAACCTTATTCTAGATGCAATATAAAAATAGATCCTATTAATAGGAAACAGTGTTTAACAAATCATTTTGTAAATAGGCTAGCATAAAAGATAAGTTTTGTTACACTTCAACTAGACTAAAAATAACTTCATCTGAAAATAAGTAAATAGTGCAGTTTTAACCTTCATTCAGATGCACATAATCCTGTGAACTATGGAAAGGGGCTGCGCTGGGAGATCTGAGGCCTGATACTCGCTAAGGGAGCTGACAGCTTGCCCTCATTTCAGTGGAACTGCAGGCTGCTTGCCAGGGAAAGCTGAAGCAATGACATCAACCCTTTGTGGCCGACAGCTCTGCTGTCCCAGCTGCCTCTCAGCAAGGGGCTAATGCCAAAACATTCCCAAAGACTGTCAGCTTCCCAGACACGCCTAAACACACTGCCCATCCCCAAGGAGCCCCGGAGGCCGAGTCCTGCTGCTGTCCCAGTGGCACCCAGAGGAAGTGCGCAGCAGGACAGGAGCTGGCCTCGCTGGAAACCAGAGATCCCTGCAGACCACCCCCTGCTCTTCCCCCTCAGGAAACCACAAGGGTTTTATGCCTCTGACTCCTCCCCTTCCTCGTGTAGATGATCGTTCAGAAGCATGAACTTGCCGTCGTTTGTTAAGGGCACAGACTTCATCAGCTGAGCCAATGCCTCTGGGTCCTGAAGAGAAAGGAGAAATCAGCAGGCTGCCGTGGGCTTGGAGGAGCACACCGTTTTCTCAGGGCTCCTGATTAAGGCTGTGCAGCATTGGTTTTTTTTTTTTTTATTGACAACCTTTAGTCTAAAGGTTTGAAACATAAATAACCCCTCTTGGTTCAGCAAAATCAGCCCTTGGGCATGGAAGAAAAAATTCATTAATTTTTAGCCTTCATTTTGCTGTTGTTAATTTGCATTGATAAAATTACTGAAAAACAAGGAGAGAAATAACTCTAAATGCTTTTTTTTTACTATACCTGCTCTTATTGACTGTGACTACAAGCTCATTCCCCCAACTTATTCTGAAATACCAGCAACGAATATATACAGTATTTGTAATTTGTATATACAAAGATAGATACACAAAAATACACAACAAATGTTAATGTATTAATGTCTTTGTATAGAAAAAAAGTTTATCTATGAGGGGCTAGGTAAACTTTGCACTTCATTTTAAGTGGAAACCACTGTGTGCTCTGTCCTTAAGGAAGGAAAGAATTTGAGTTTCTAAAAGTGAAATGGCAACGTGTGTCATTTACACTTAATCCCAAAGAGTTTGTCTGGGTTTTTTTTTTTGAGAACTTTACTCACAGCTCTCTTTAAAACATGAACTACTGGATTTGTATAGTTCTGAATCTGACTTAGGGTGGCAAATTTTATCTCAAATCAAGCTACTGCAAAAGCAAACTGACTTTAGTTTTGGACGAACTACCGAGGGGCCGTGTTAAATAACATCTGCAAAACTGTGTCACTGGGGGAAGAGCCATTCTTGTTTCTGACACACCCCCCGGGTACCTGCACAGTGCAACCAAAAGGAGGATATCACACTGCAGGAACAGGGAATGAAACACTTACCTTCTGTGCCTCAAGGATTTCTTTTCCCAAGCTAATGGCATAGCAAATCTAAAAAAAGAAATATATGTAAGGTTCAGTTTGGTTTCGGTTTTTTGTTCCTTAACTGGGCCTAAGCCACAGCAGTGTCGATGCAAACTTAAATATGGGCCTAAACACAGAGGCGGGACACCAACTCACCATGCTAGCTGATTACATAAAAATAAAACCATCTTGGGCTACCACTTAGGCTGGTTTGTACTCAACTGTACCCTATCCCTTCATGCTGCTATTGGCAACCCCATCCTTCTCTCCTTGTACATGCTGCTGTGTTCCCTATAAACTTGGTCCTTTTTAGACATAAGCCATCAAAGGCTTGCACTTTAAGGCATGTTTTCTTGGCAAGAAATGGAGCTGCTCTTGCTTCCATTGCACTGATTCCCAGATGCCTAAAACTTGTTTACTAAATAAAATATTTGATTAAATGTTATGCAGACCTTCTCCCCTTCTGTGTTGCTCTCAAAAACATATGCGCTCATGGATTCTTCCCCCAGAGTCTCACTCAGACGAACCACAAAGCCAATCAGTCGCCTGTTCTCCTGGTGAGCAGCAAACTGTGTCACAGTGGCAAGTTCAAACTGCAAAAGTATAATAAAGAATTATTACTTTTTTAACCAGCACTTGGTTAGCTTGGTCAAGAGCACAAGTTCTTGTGACTAGGTAATCAGTGCTGCAGTAGAAAACCAGGTTCAAAAAGAAAGTTACTTACACTTGTTCGTGTAACTTGGGTTTGAGGATCTATTAACCTGTGATGAAGTGTAGGGACAAAAAAAGAAAGTTTATTTTAGAGTGATTCTTAGTCATTTCAAGGTGCTTTATAATAGTAAGGCAATTTACAGATGCCTCGCTATTTTACAGATGGGGAAACACGCAGAGAATCAAGTGATGTGTGATTCCAGGCCAGTCAGTGGCAAGGTGCAACTCTAGACCCCAGTTCTCACCGCCTGACACGTGAGGGTCACAGCACCTTCCTCAGTCTCTCGGGTGGCTCACCCCTGAGCACACAGCCTGAGGCACCAACACACGTGCTCCACGCCGGCTGCGGCCAGAGCCCGATGCCCCCACGCTCCACCCTGGCTGCGGCCAGAGCGCGGAGACCGGCACGGTGCTGGCGCTCTGGCTCGGACGACACGCAAGGAAAGAGAATCTTCCTGTGGCGTGTTTTTTTTTTTAAAATCTTTTCCTCTAGCTTTGTGGGGCCCTAGATCTGTACTGCATCCCCTAAATTTTGGTAGGATGTCCTTACAGCTTAGTCAGGGGGATAACTTCTAGATTCTACAGAGTAAGAAGAGACCTTTTTATGAAGTCAAATGAAGCTCTGGGTCTTGCTCCCTCTAGGGTTGTACTTCTTGGAAAAACAAAACCAGAAATAGTCTCGCTAATGACAAGTTGTACGACGAGGACAGAATGTTCAAAGCTGAAGGTTTTACAATACCTCAGGTTCTTGCTGGTGACCATGAGATGGGATTCAGTCATACGGAATATGTTGTGAATGGCACGAGCAGCTAACACTTGTCTCATGGCTTCATAAATCACCTCACTCGTGTGATCTGACCGAACAGCCATAGATCCCAAAAACCGCACTATGAACATCTGCTGCAAGAGTGAATCTGGGAGATAAAAGGTAACAATATAGGATATTATTAATAATTAGCATATAATATGCATAGTAGATAATATATAGTTATTATATATGATTGTTGGTATATTGTTGTTAATAATAATAATAATAATATATGATAATCCTTCACTGCTGCTTCAGTTTTCCAGTCACTGAAGTTATCAATTAAACTATTTTTTCTGCTTTGGAAATTGAAAAGTAAACCTGTGGGTGAGGACTGCAGGCGTGGTGATTTCCTGCTACAAGCCAGGCAGTGTTCTGACCCAATTTTAATTCTTGAACTGGCAGCTAGTAGAGGAAAAAAAAAAAAGCAAACAAAAAAACCACCCTGTACCTACAGTTGCTTTAGAAGTGTAACTGGCCCTTTATGCCTTATTTGATTAGGCAGTAAAATTTACTTGCCTGTCTTGTTATCAGGTGCACATAAACTGATAAATGTATGATTCTGCACAAGCCATCAAAGTAACTCTTCTCTTTAAGCCTTGTACATTCCTTGCTTTCTTCTATAACCTGACTTTCCATGCAGCTGAGTCCAGTGAGGTTTTCATGAAATCCTTCCTGGCTGATTATCCCCGTAAGACTCCTCTTTACAACTAAGTAGCCGTTGTGCCACAAAGTCATCATTTGATCAGGCTCCCCTTAGGGCTGGTGGTAAGCAAGCTAAAGATATGTTGTCTAAATCTTCCCTTTTTTAGTTTAAAACCATTACCCCTTGTGCTATTGCAAGAGGCCCTGCTAAGAAGCTTGTCCCCATCTTTCTTACAGGCCCCTTTAAGTTCTAAAAAGCCTGCAGTATCAGTAGGTTCTGCGAGCAGTGTTCTGAGAGAGGCTGTGGGTTCCAGACATCACTTGTGACAGGCACAGAGGAAGAGGAGAATGACCAGGGCCCGAGCCCTGCCTACTGGCAGAGGAAGGTCAGAGTTGCTGGCTCATCCTTGCATGTTACTGGGTGAAAGGAAACAGGGCAGCAGTAAGAAACTCTCCCTTTGCTGAAAAAGATGTGGCTGCTGCTGCTAGCCCATATGCTGGGCCTCTGTGAGATTTAGATTGTGGATTTCAGAGCACACATGGCTAAGGAATGGCTACTAAGCAGCTTCAAACTTGAGCAAATTTTAACACAGTTCCATCAAACCCTTTCTAAAAAAAAGTCAACAACTAGTTAAAAGAAAAAGGAAATAGAATTAACAACAAAAAACAGCACACCAAGGTTTTTGCATTTAAATATCTGAAATAAATACAGCTGGGACTGGCAAGGAAGAAGGTGTTTGGTTTCACAGGTAGTGATGTTTAAAAGACTGGCTTCGGAAAGGTAACCACTGTCAGCTGCATCATGGATCTCTTACCAGGGCTCCATGGTGTCAGGTGGTATCATTAAGAGACACTGGATAGCCAACAGCAGAATTAGGCCTAATATCATGACTACTTTTATCTGGAAAAATGAAGCACTGACCTTCCTCCTCATCCTTGCTGCTGTCTTCAGTTTCCCCAAATGGGTTTGAACGCCTACAAGACAGGAATAAACCCCCTTAGTTACAGGTTCTGGGCACCACACACAGATGTTGCAATACCCATTTTTCTCCCCTGAAACTGTGACCAGTCACCGACTGTCTCTGGCCATACCTGCCACCTCTGTTCTGGTCCAGGAATTCTGTGGCAGGCAGCACGATATCAAACTGAATTGGTGTTCCAGGAGCAATGAGTTCTGTAGAGTCTTGAAGGCCAGCTGATTCACTGGGAATTAGTTTATCATTTTCCATATTCTTTACATTCTGGCTAAAGTGAAAATGGAAAAAAAAAAAAAGTTAAAATGTTTCAATCAGTCTCACTGATCAATCTCACCCTACCTCTGCTTTGGAAGGGAGACAAGATTATTCAAAAAAACAGAGCAGGATTAACTAGTACATATAAACATAAATAAGAATGTTTTCCTATTTACCTGTTACTGAGGACACTAATAAAATCTGCTTTATTTTTTGTACCTAAAATGAGAAAAGTAAATGCTGGTATATTAGACCTGACTGTGGCTCAGCTCTGGGCAGACGTTCAGCCCAGCAGCAGGGTGCTGTTTGCCTCCCTGCCCTCGAGCAGCCACACTCACAGCCACGCTGCCAGTTCAGCCAGCAGGGACCTGCACTGCTGCCTGCCGGTGCCACTGGCAATCCTCACAGCTTTTTAAGACTTTACTGAGCCACAGGCTTCCTACAATGTGATGGTTAAGAAGAAGTGTTTCATACTGGGTCAGATTCCTCCTGCACCTTTTCTCAAAGAGAATGAGATGTTAAGTTTCCCACAGCTACAGAAGTTGTAACTACATGCACCACTGCTTACAGTACACTGGGTTTGCCACCAGCATCCTTCTATTTCTATAAAGTTGTCTGGTTGCATACAGATGTAAAAGTGACTTGGGAGAGTAGTTGCCAATGAAATAGCAATGAAGTTGCAGAGGAAGTCTCTTCATGTTGAAGCCAGTGTGACACAAACTTGCCCTACTTTAGTTACCACAGAATCACAGAATGTTAGGGGTTGGAAGGGACCTCAGAGATCACCTAGTCCAACCCCCTGCTAATGCAGGTTCACCTAAAGCAGGTTGCACATCACACTGCCTCGAAAGCAGGATATCAGTTCAGCACTGCGCTTGAAAGCCAACTCTGACAATGAAGTCTGAAGAATTCCCACTGAGCAAGATGCTAGGAACACGTGGGCACAAGGAAACGACACATAAAATATGTATTTTGAATATAAGCGTGTCCTAGAGCATTTTTAGCAATTTTGGAAGGAAGAGAGCTTTGCTGATTGACCCAAATGAGCTCAAGAGAACAGAAGTAATTATGCTGACATCTGTGTAGGTCATATTCCTGGGACAGACTGACAGGAACTGCTGGAGCTAATATGCAGGAATATAGTCACTTCAGTGTATCCTGGGGATTCTGCTGTAGTACCCACACCCCAGATCATTCCCTACAGCAAAGCCCTCACAAGTAAAGCATTGTGTTTGTTTCTGAGGAAACAGCAAAGTCCCAGTGGCAACCATAAGGAGCTTTGAAGTTGTGATGGGGAGCAACAAGCATTGCCCTCAGCACTGGGCATCTTGTATGGCTTCCAGTATGAAACATCAGAAGTAGAGGAATTTGCTGGAACACACAGGCTTGGAAAGCCAGGGCCTACGCAGGGCTTTCTCCTGGGTGAGTGCTGCCCAGTGCAAACAGAGCACGGCCGAGCACACCGTCTCCATTCCACACAAGTGAGGATGTTACCTGGGGCGGTGAACTTCATGTTTCTTCCCAAAGCTGGTGATTGGAGTCACTGCTTGAAGGGCTGTCTGATTTAACTTGATTGCAGCTGCCTAAGAGAACAAGAGCAAACAGCTCTTCTAGACACGTACTTTACATTGCCATGTAAAGAACAATGGCAAATCAAGTTAGAAGGAATGGACCAAAGTATGGAAGCAAGTTCCCACCTCTGGATTGTCAGTGAGATAGATCTGTCTGGAGATGTTGTTGATGGCACATATCCACTGGAAGGGAAAAATGAAATTGAACTCCTCAAGCTCACTTGTATACCAGAATAACAACATTAAGAAAATATTTTTACCTCCTCGTACTCTTTCTTGCTTTCTGCTTGAAGGGTTATACCCCTAAAATATAAACACAGCGTATCAGTGCTCACAGTGGACACCAGGACTGTTTGACTCCAGGTCAGCTTTGTATCTACTGACCACTACAAAGGAACACAAATGACAAGTAAGCTGCAGCTAAAGGATGCCACAAGTGCTGCTCGGGCAGTCGTAGGTGAGGAAGGGAAGGAACAAGCTTTTAATTTGGAAACACCCTTCCAGAAACGCAGAAAGGCTTACTATTACAGCAAGCATGCTTCACATGAAACAGCATCTGAAAGGGTAGGTGTGACTGGCTGTCCTCAAACAAAAGCTGTCTCATACGCTTTGCCTGTAGGAGTGGTGATCTGGAAGCAGTATCTTCTGTCTTCGCAGTCCACAGCCATAACAGAGCAGTTGTCCAGGTCCTGAATCAATCCTCCAGCGACTGCTCCCCGCGGCTGACACATCAAGTTGCCACCTTGAGTGAAGAAATACAGTCTTTCCCAAGTTGTAGTCACCAGACCTGTTTTACTGAAGAGAAGATGCAGTGGCAAAGACTAATTACTTTTTAGAAATTACTCCATACACATATGAAGCTGCAAACATATCCTGATGCTAATCTGAACTTCATGTTCCACCCTAGACTTTGTTTGTATGAGTCTCTGTTAAGAAGTAAAAGCAGCACCTATTCCTAGCAGAATAAACCGAAGAATTAAACTAATTCCAAACATCCCAAGTTAAAAACATTCTCTGCAGTACCTCCTAGTTAAGCAATAAAAGAATTATTGGTACTGAGTTAACTGACCTGAAATACTATTGAGATGGATTAAAAAAAAAAAAAGTCTTTTCAAGCTTAAGACCAACAAGAGCAGTTTCAACACAAAGGTCCTCACTAAAAACAGTATCTTCTGCAAGTAGTCCTTATGAGTCCATCTTCTCCCTAGCTCTGGAATCCTATTATACTGTAATCCAACTTTTACAATGCTATGAGAAATTAATAAATGTCCGTTCACAAAAAAACTAACATTACTAGTCAAATAGAAATAACTTGATATTTAACCACATAAGCAGAATTACTATATGCCACCAATACACATGGCTCCTGAGAAAGATGATGGAAGATTTTATCTGGAAAACCTTCAGAGGTAATGCTACATATTGCATCACTCAAAGTCATGCACTTGCACTGTCCACAAACTTTTATTTATGTAAAGGAGGTAAGTTGTGAAAGCAGGTATTAACTACAAAATAGAGGCCATTTTTTTTTTGTAAACACTGTGTCTTCATTAGCCTGAAGAACTGGGAACAATCTGAACCCAGCACCATCAGTTTCTAATTTTTAGCTACTTGAATGCAAGAAATCATCCCTGTAGGTGAATCCCAAGAGAATTAAACTGTTTTCAGGAGAACAGTTTCAAATGCCTCTAATTTGGTTCAGGTTTCTAAAACACTTTTCCAAAGGCAACAGAGATTCTTAAGAGCTGAAGAAAACAGCTACCACAGAGATTCAGGAGACTCAAACATTACCTGAGGAGTCTTTATGAGTCTTTATTTTATAAAATAAAATGTAGCAACCAGTCACCAGCTAAACAAACCAGTTACCAGGTAGCAACAGCCTTCTTACTTTCTAAGGTTAAGGTAGCCAGCCTTCTGGATGAGATTTCTATTGATAGCAGGTGAAGTTACATCAGAATCTGGGGTGTAAACAGATTCATTAACTGCAATTAAGTCCTGCTGTGATACCCTCATTTTTTCAGCTTCAGCATCCAGCTCTCCCTGTATGCTGGAAAAAAACACCAACACAAAAAGAAACAGAAAACCATCATTAGTCAATCTGTACCAGGATAAAGCTAACATCTGTAAGCCATAATGAGCAAAAATACCAGTTATATTGGAGAGCAGTGCAGAGATAAAGCTTATTTTTAAAATAGTCTTATGGTATATTTCTTATAAAGTCTACATGTCCAAAGTTTTCTCGAAGGTGTAGACACATCAGTGCAGTTAGGAAAGAAAGGCAGGAAGAGAAATACAGCAGCGAACTACTCCTAGAAAATGCCACCTGTGCCTCAAGCGACAAGATGCATATGCTCTGAAGGTATTCACATGGTTTAAGGGAATTCTGTCTCTCTTTGGCAGGCTGGCAGCAAAAGCACAGCCAGGATTTCCCCTCGCTTTTTACTTTGAAAGCCCAGCTTGAAGACATTACTCTCAGTATGTCTCATACAGTAGCTATGCTTTCTTTTTTGCAATTTGTACTAAACACAGTTATCTTCTTTCCCCAGTCTGCACAGACAGAATGACCAGAACTATGAGATTGTTCTGTAAGGAGCACACGAGAAACACTGAAGTGCTGAGAGTGAATTTTTTTAGAGACGGCTTCTAAAAGCAATGCTTGTATGAGCTTACACTGATGAAAATCTATAGGTGTTGCCTTAGTAAAGCCTACATCAACTGTGCCACTCTACTATAGTATCTCTTGGCTTTCACAGAACTTTGTTTAATTCCTGCAACTGTGTACCATGGAGAAATTCCTGCCATGAGACCACCTATTTACTGGTCATGGTTTTTCAATGCTGACTTTTCCATGAATTCAGATCAATACAATAACAAAATCTGTAGCTCAAGTCTCATTTTAGCTTTAATTTTTGTTTATAATAGTGTCTTCCACTTTGATGTGATTCAGAAAACATCCTTGGCACGAGCTGGCAAAACTGGGCTTTTTCCGAACATATCTGTAAAAATCCAGTTTGCTGACAGTGGTAGTAACTGTGAAGGGGTACTTGAGTGCAAAATTTATCTCACAAAGTGATAATTCATTGCAGAAACATTACACAGATATATACTGCAGTGCTGAGTATCTCTGTATTCCGAATCTTCCTCTGAGACATGTTTGGCATAAAAGGGGAAAAACAAGCAACCATTTTACTGGAAAAAGCAAGCAGAGAGATCAGAGTCAGCATCATATGCCAGTGAAATATCTTCATGTTTTTTTTTTCCCCCAGCTCTACTGTCAAACAATCATTGGGAGCCACTTCATTTTCAGAGGGACCCACAGACCACTCGACAGGCTCATCCCAGTGATAAACCTGCCTTGCTTCCACCAGCCTTACTAAGTCTGTGTTTCACTTGCAGACTCTTCTGATCACTACACATCAATGCAACAGGCATAATCAGAAAGCAACTAAAGGACATTTTGAAAATGTAACATAATTTAAAAAAACCCTTATTAGATAAACTATGCATAAAAGGGCTTAGATCTCCATGTCAGCTGCAAGCACTGTTTGGTGCATCTGTGGACAAGGAAGTAGAAAATGTTTTCAGCCATCTGTTTGCACTGCACTTCTGTGAACCTGAGGTCTGGCCATGCACCTGTGAACTGAGGTCCTGAGGGAGCTGGCTGATGTCCCTTGCAATGCTGGTCTCTATCTTCTTCAAAAGTTCACTGCAGTCAGGGAAGGTTCCTAATGACTGGAAAAAAAGGCAAGTGTCGCATGTGCCTTTGAGACAGCAAGAAAATCAGTCTGGGGAACAATAAGCCAGTCCCTGGGAAGCTACAGACCAAATCCTTCAGCCATTTCCAAACATACAAAGGACAAGAAGGCAACTGAGAGCAGCCAGCACAGATCTATCATGGGTAACTCATGCCTGACCATCCTGGTTGCCTGCTGTGAAGCAATGACTAGCATGGTGGATGGGAGAAGAGCAGTGGATGCTGCTTCACTTGACTTCACTGAGACCTTTCACATGGTCTCCCATGGTATCCTGATAGCCAAACTGGTGAAATACAAACTGAAGAAGTTAGCTACAAGAGGCATAGAAAACATGGCTGCACTGCTGAGCTCAACGGGTTGTAATCAGTGAGGCAAAGCCCAACTGGTGTGATGTTCCTCATGGGTCAACACAGGCACTTACAGGTTTACAGTCTTTAATGAGACCCGGACAACCCATAGGAACAGATGACCCCAAACTGGGAAGACTGATTGACGGATATGGCAGAGTGTTCTGAGGGACCTTGACATGCTGCAGAAATGGGCAGGTGGGAGCCTCAGGAAGTTCAGCAAAAACAAAGCCCTGCCTGGGATGGAGTAACCCCATGACACTGTAAAGAATGGGAAGCATTTGAATAGAAGGCAACTTTCAGCAAAGGACCTCAGGGTCCTAGAGATAAGCTGAAAATGAGCCAGCAACATGCCCTTGTGGCAAAGAAATAGGGACAGTCACATCTTGGGCAGCATGAGCAGAAGTATAGCCAGAAGGTCAAAGGAAGTACTTACTCCTGTCTGTTCAGCACTTCTGAGACTCCAACAGGAGTACTATGTCTAGTTTTGGTGCCCCAGCACATAAAAGACAGAAAGGAAGTTAAGTAAAGAGATGAGCAGGGGGCCAGAACGTGTGACATGAGAAGAAGCTGTGAGAATTGTTTTTCAGCCTCAAGAAACGAAGGCTAAGGGGCTGATCTTATTGCTGCCTTAGCTACCTGATAGGAGGGTGCACAGCAGATGGAGCTAGACCCTCCTTGGAGATGTTTACAGTGACAGAATGAGAGAAAATGGACACAAGCTGTAACCAGATTGTGTGTGTGCCATGTGTAAGAGAGGGACAGAGATGCTCAAAATCTGAATGGACAGTGTGGAACACTCAGCTCTGATCCTGCACTCAGCAGGAGAGTGGACTAAGATGACCTCTTGAGGTCCATACTGCAGCAGCTGTTCTTTGACTTTCAGATTAAAAATAAGAATAAATATTTTTTTTTCTTTATTCAACTTTTCCAAACGTGACTGTATCCAGGCTACTAGGAAAACTCACAGGGTGGGGACATAAGAATACCTGTCATTGCATATCTTAGAAAGTTACTAATACCTGCACCGATGCAATAAGCAATTTTCTCCCTACTTCCTGCCCAAATGGTTAAACCTTCTGAAGAAAATGAGCACATAACACAGGATGTACACAGCTGGACCAGCAACCCACATAGTCTACTATCCTGTCTCTGACAGTGGCAAAAAGCCTGTAGAAAAGCACAAGGCATGCAGGTATGATTCTGATGCCATTCTCCTTCTCAGTCTTTTGTAGAAGATGGTGATATCCTGTAACTGTTGAAGTAATCCAGACAGATTGTACTGCATTAAGTCATCACTAAGCAGTATCTTCCTGGCCAGATGAAGAGTCACTCTTTCATCATGTTACTCTGTTTCATGTTAGCTTATTTCCAGCTTTTCTGCACTAGACTGTATTTTGCACGCTTTTGCCTTTCAACATTATCATTAAATGTAAGGATAAGAACTATTTAAATTTCAGTTTGAAATGTAATGGAACAGTGCTGTCAGTTTTTATGTAAGTGCTACTTGATGATCAATCTTTTGATGTCATTTTTCTTGTGCCACAAACTGTTCCAACAAAACTGTCCTAGCATCTCCATGGTTCCCAAGACTGGATTGCTCTTCTGAAGGCACATTTCTCCTATCTCAAATGTAGAAAGGAGAGAAAAACTGACAATTCTGAAGTTGTATGCATTTGTGGCATTAGACCAGTTGGATACTAAGAATATTTTAGTGATCCGTCTTCTCTTAACATGTTTACATCATTAGCAATATTCACTGTGTGAATGAAAATACTTTGAAATACGAAAACTCAGTTTCACAGTCAGCTTAAACAGATGCAAGACTACATCTCTGCTGAAATTCTATACCTGCACAACAGGTCTCATCGGCTTGTTGTTCTGAGAAAACAAATCTGACAAATAAAAAGCTTTTAGCCTGATTAGCAAGCAGATCTGACTCACTGAGACTTTGTGATCCCCAGCACTAAAGGAGGAAAGTAGTAGGCAACATGGTTTTCAGTGGCTGAGTTATCTTAAGTCATGAAACCATGTCCTGTGTCAGTAGCTACTAAGCTGCACAGCGTCACTCAGCAGTTTGCAAGCTTCTCTTGTTCTTCCCAAAGACATAACGCTCCTGTACGAGTTGAGATTTGAGCTGTACTTTCAGGCTTTGCTGCATGACAGACTTAAAACACGAAAACCAGACTCAGCAACACAACTGAGCAGCCTGTTTTCTCTTCCATTTACTACTGCATCCTATCCAGAATTCAAATCCATCAGAGTCTGGAAAACAAGGGCTTATTGTATGGTGAGGATCCAGTGGCAGGGTCCTCACTGTACCTGTAAAACACAAGCAAGATTCTCTAGCCTTACCAAATAAAGGACACTATTTCAAAGCAGTTTAAAATCTGTCTTCCAGTCTGTACAAATGCTATGTAGACTGGAGAAGGATATATTTCAGAAGTGAGTGTGAAAAGATACAGAAATAAGTATGAAGGTACAGGAAGTAATGAATCATCTAATGAAAGAATCCACTATACAGGGCAACTACTTACAACACGGTTCTCAAATTAACAAGGCTGCATTATTTAAAATGTCCCTAGAGTCAGAATAAGTAATGATTTGGCTATAGTCTGATATGAAAGGTATGAAGCAACAAAGTGAAGGACTCAGTCTAGTGTTCCACCTGATTTTTAAAAAAAATTATTAATGCTCTAATATGATTACATGTGAAATGTACAGTTTACATTTGCAGGGACTTAATTATAAAAAAAACCATCAATCTTCACTACAAGTAGAGGATGGAAATGGGGGAAGGTGTAAGCAAAAATAAGCACAAAATTAGGAGCACAAAAGTGGGGCAGTTTATTCAAATAAGGACTTAGCCAAAGCAGGTTGAACATTGAACTCAGTGGACCAGTACAGCCTATACTGGATGCTCCTCTAGGGTGAGGAGCTTTGTTTGTCTTGTGTAGCCATAACATGAGACACTGTAGGCCCTAAGGCTTTATTTGAGAGGTTAATGGATTATTGTTAGCAAGTATAAATACCTCTAATTCAGAATGCACTTTAGCACTTTAAATCTGTTAACCCATTTCAATTGGTTAAAAGCTAGGCTTTTAGGTTAAAATAGGTTAAAAGCTATGCTTTTCTGCCCACAAAGAGAGACTGGGACGTAATAAAGCATGTGAACACTTTACAGGATATAGTTCCTGACTATATTGTAAAAATACTCTTTACAGTGCACTGACAGCATTTTTCTTTACCTGTCCAAAACGCCTCCTTTCCACCTGCTGCCTTAACACCAAGTGGCCAACATGGCAATCCAAGCACACAAGAAATCTCATCAGGAAGAAAGAAGCACACGCCCTGTTAGGTGCTGACGGCTGGTGCACCTTTGCTCTGAATTCAGTGGAATGACAGAAGAAAACAAAAGCAGTGCATTACCTCTGAACCATATCTGAAACAGATGACAAAAAGCTGTCCATTCGTTTGGAAAACATCTCTGCTCCTTTCTTAAAGAAGTTGATCTGAAAGATAAAAATAGACCAGACATGGGCAGTTATCTTGGCTTTGGCAGAGCAGTAACAGGTAGCAGCCGGCACAGCCCGTGGTTATAACAGCCCTGCTGCCTTTCTTTGCATTTCTCACTGGGGCACTGCCGCAGCCTTTCGCACGCCCTTTCACATACAGGTATCAGCTGCTGGCAGGTACGCTTCCAAGGGACTTGCCAAATGGCTGCAACAAGGGAACAGGCAGACTCAGACTCCTCCCACACCAGCACTGTGCAGGACTGGGTCTAGTGGTGTCAGAAGCCACTGCATTCAATGCCACCGTATCAAAAGGCACGGGACATAAACTGTCCATTAGGTTTAGTAGTCCAACCTACCCTACCAACTCCAGCCTGGAAATGTTTTAACTGCTATGACAAAGTCAGTCAGGGAAGTGGTGAAGTATAGCTGTGCTACCAGAAGCCTCCAGTGCAATCAGTTATATCAGGGACAGATTCACCATGGATTTTGTTCCGCTGAAGAAGCTAAAAAAAGCTGCCAAGGCCAAAGTGCACATTTTGTGGCAGAAGATGAATTCACTTAGCTGGTATGGCTCAGCAGGCATGCAACAGCAGCAAAGCACTCAGTGTAGACTTGACCTTGGATTGTCTGCTGATAACCCAAGGACCTACTGCAGAACATGCTGGCAACTGCGTGAAACATGGACATGGCTAATGAGTGCATCCAATTAGTTAGAAAAAAAAAAAAAAAACAAAACCAAAATCAGCAAACTAATCCAGAAAGAGATGTAAAAGCAAATTTTTAGCTGTTAAGCAATTTACTAGCTACTTCATCCAATTTTATTTGTGATTCCACTCCTTTACCCTAACCTTGGGATGTGGGATTCTTCTTAACCTGTAACTCGGATTTCTGCAACCATCTTACTGACCACAAACTCCCTTTACAGACAAGGGAGAGCAGGATCTCTTAAACAATGATTCACCTATTCTGTTTCAGAAGCTTGCTTCAGGAGGGAAGAGCTCTAAATTCCACTGATGATAGACTGACACACCCAGCTGTGATGCTGGTGTCAGTTTTCAGTCAAATGAACACTCCTTCTTCCAAACAAATCCTTATGGCCTGCTCATTTGTTGGAAATGTGAAATAGGAGACACGTTTTGAGTAATTAATAACGAAAATATATATACTTGGGCTGAAGAGCATTTCACAGTATTTAAGCAGCAATATCAACCAACTTTTGGCTACTCAAGTCATTGCCATGACAACTTATAATGTTCCTGTATAGAGTACCAATATATGGCAGTTTTGCCAGATCAAATACAAGGAAAGAAAGTTCTGTGTGGCTTCCAGTCAAAGAAACCAGGCAGTTCTTTCACTTAGTATAATTACAGCAGAGAAGCAGTATGAGCTCCTGTGGTGTGGAAAGCGACCGAGTTCTCCTTTATTACCTATTTTATATGGTGCACATGATCTGCAAAAGGCACGGGACAATGGAGGCAATAAGGGATGTAAAAGATGTGTAGATGTGGTGCTGAGAGACACGGTTTAGCGGTGGACTTGTCAGTGCTGGGTTAACGGTCAGACATGATCATCTTAAAGGTCTCTTCCAACCAAAACTATTCTATGATTTTATGATCCACGCTACAATCTCAAATAGAGCACCGTGTCCACTTGTTTCTGTTTTCAGAGCCCAGTTCTTATTTTCCACACGCTTTCCTTCAACAGCATCAAAACACAACAGAGCCTTAAAATGGGCAGGAATGAGAATCAAGTGCTGTGAAACCATGAGTTTGTTGATCCTCCTGACATCCCGGTGAGTCAGATTAACAGTATTACTACCGCATTTTACAGATTTGAGAAATGTTCTATCAAATTGCTGGCAGAATAAAGATTAGAAAGAGGATTTGCCAGCCTTATGTTCAATCCACTCCACTGTTCTGTCCTTCCAGCTCTCCAGTGCATGCTCTGTTCCTTCTGGTGTACACTCCTCATCAGTATGCTGAACATTATGTGCCAAGAAAGGAACAGCTACATAGGAGAGTTTGTGCAGGCAGAGTAAACAGTGAAAGTAAATGCTGCTGCACTAATAGCTTAGCTGTGAAGAAATTAACCCCAGGCTGATTTTGTATATAATTGCATTGCATTTTTTTTTCATTGGAGTCTTTCCTGAATATCTAAACATTCAGCTGCAGCAAACATAATCAGTTGTTAGAATCCAGGCAAGCTGAACAGAAGCCCCATCATCCCCTGAGTGTCATCCCCTCTGCCCCCATTTTCATTTGTCAGTTCTCAAAAAAAACCCCAAACAAATTCAGAGCTACGTTTTACTTTTCCCAGGGATGTGTTGAAGTGATACAGATGCTTTACTGTCCATACCTGCCCTCGTGTATATCCTAGCATAGGTTCCATCATTGCCACTCTCTTCCTGTACTGCAGAGCATTCAAGGCACAGTAATACTGCAGAGATGAAAGATGCTGCTTTCTTCTTGCATTTGCCACTTCTTTTGCCACTTCTGCCTTAAGCTGAATAAAAATTGATAAAGAGGTTGACAAAGTGCTACTATGCATATGGGTATATTTACTGATTATTTTCAAGTTATCTTCAAACAACTCTCATTACAGAACTTCTCCACATTAAAAGGAAGGATGAGAAACTAAAAAAAACAAATCCAAAACCCAAAGCAAGTACTTCAAACCCCTCTCTGGGGAGTCCCTATGACTACTACAACTGAAATTCTGGATCTGATCTCACTGCAAGAATTTATCTGCAGATAAGATCACAACACAAGCCTGCAAGTGCAGAATTCAGAGATGAATAATTCACAATATGCTATATCTCATTCTGTTCTGTAGCACATTTCCTTTAAAGGACCATCCTGTAGAACAGATGCACTGTTAAGACAGGGCCAACCACACACTTTTTGGCACACAGGGATGTATTTTGGAACAAAGGTCCAGTGAGCAAAGAATAAGAAACATAAAACGATATCACCAATGGACTTATGTGTACTCTAAGTGGAATGACAATCCATACAGGGAAATTTAGCAGGAAGATAGATGTGGAAAAAAATGAATGCTTTATAAACAGCAGACACAAGGCTTCATGACAGTTCACAATGAGTTGTACCCACTGATACAGCATCATCACAACAGCTGCATAACAGTAGGCCTATACAGATCTATTTATAGCCATTTGGATTGCCTCTGTCTGAAGAGCTCCCCTGGACCTCAAGGGCTCTAGTTCAGCACAATACTTGATCACTTATACCTTTTTCTTCAAGCTGGACAACTTTACTGATTTGATGTTTCAAAGCTTTGTGTCTGCTTGGAAATGAAATCACAAGTACTCCCAAGCTACTGTAAATTTAACTGATGAATTCTCCGAAGTTCATAAGTGAACAATGACGCAGACAGAACAGCTGATTAAAACTTTCCCTTCTTCTTTTCACATTTGTTACCTTCTCATTTTCTTTCCTTTTTGGTAACCTGCTGTACTTTGCCATGGACACGTCATGTTCTGTAGACAAGGAATATTATTTTTTTAGAAATGTGATATGTGTGTGTGCATAGATTAAAAATGTCTTCTGTGATATAGCAGGTGCACACCGTTAAAAACAAACAAAACAGGGAAACATACCATTGCTAGCAAGGCCAAAAAGATCCTTCAACGTGCTTACTTCTGGAAAAAAGAAATTGAATATTCAGAGTAAAACCAGCTGTAAACACTTTGTTCAACTGAGACCACTTATGGAACATTTAATGCCTATGCTACTCCAGTCCTTTCAAAGCAAACATGCCCAACTTGTGCCTGTCTTGAAACTGATAAACCAGATCAGCTGCTACAGAAATGAACAGGCATGTAGCAAATTAAGAGTCAAGTGGGTTTACTTGATTGAGCAAGTTATCATATCAAAAAGGCTCCTTATCTGCCAATGTAATTTACCCAAAAACGCACCATTTCAGTATGCTCGTTGTGACAAAAGTTCCACCACTGTAATAAGATAAGCAATTCTGAACAACTTCCTGACAATGCTTATCTGATCTCAAGAAATCTAAGTCCCAGAGACATGTCAAGACCCTTTCCTGCACCTGAATCTCCATCAACATTGAACATTTTTTTTCTAAGTTTCTCTGTGAAAAGAAATAGGTATCTAACCCGTCTGACTGCTGGCTACAACGCCTACATAGCAAACACCAGCCAGGAGCTGCTGATGCAGGCAGAAGGAAGACAGAGTAAACAGGCAACCCAACTTTCACAAGAGCTGGGCATAAGGTACTCTCAGTGTCCATACCAGTGTATGCTGCAACTGGCAAAACCCTCCTCAAAAAGCTACAAAGAAAACACATTCACAACAACAGACATTACGCAACTGTGAAAAGAATAAGGGGAAACTGTATAATGTCATCAGAGTCTCTGATTATTTGCAACAACCTACACATTAATTAGCTTTATGCCACCTTCTTCCTCCCCAGAACGCTTCCTCATGACTCTAATGCAGAAAGACAGAAACTCTTCCCAGGCATGGCTAACTTGTGCCTAGAGGTTTCTACGGTATTCAATACATACAAATAACAAGATCAAGAGCAAAAACAGGAACACAGTTAATCCTTCCTGTTTAATCCTATGATGAAATTTCAGTATGGCCAGGTCTCCAGTGAAAATGCTGTTCTACAGATTGTGTCAGAGAAAAATGGAGGTTGTGTTGGCTGGGTGGAACAAAAAAGATTTTGACATCTTGGGAAATGGAAAAACCTTTCATTTTCTGCCATGAAGCAGCCAAGGCTTTGATTGTGGGCTTCACCTGCGTTTTCTTTTTATGCTCTCTTTTATGAGGTGAGGGGCAGAACACATAAAGATGGGAGCAGAATCACCACATCAATGAAGCCACATTAAAGAAGAGGGGAAGTGTTTACAGAACCAAGATCTTACCATCCAAATACTGCTTTATATTTTACATTATATTATAAACAAGATATCCAATGATGTCTTTGCAATTTCAAATGGGATGCTATAAGAAACATTAAGTATTCAATACTGCACTGTAGTTTTTTTTTGTCTCGCATCAAAATTATATATTTAAAAAATACATACAGAGGACTGAGCTTAGTGAGTTGAAAAGTGGGCTTAAAAAAAAAAAAAAAAAGAATACTGCAGTAAAAGCCCGTGTGTCTGTTGCATGAGTAGGTTAGGGTGTCCTTGACCTTGAATATGAACTAATTTCTTTTGAAATTACACCAGATGTTTGCATCATCGCTCTGCTGTTTAAATAATGAACTTCAAAGTTTGTGCAATCAGGCTACTTGGAGCTACCCTTGGATGGCAAGGATCTAAAGTGCACTGTTTGGCTAAAAAGGAGGAGATATAGTATACGCCCAGGGAAGTTTTGGGTGCTCCATCACTGTTCAAGACCAGAGTGGATGGGGCCTTGTGCAAACTGGTCTAGTGGGAGGCATCCCTGCCCATGGGGGAGGTTGGAACTAGATGATCTTTAAGGTTACTTCCAACCCAAACCATTCTATGATGCCACATTGTGAAGTTGAAAAAGCATTCTTGCTTGTGCTTTTCAAACAAACACAAACTTTTGAAGTAGGATAAATATTGTTTGCAAGCCACATTCACTGCTAAATTTTCTTGCTGTAGGTCATTATAACATTGATGACTTCAGTAAAATTACACTAGTGTAAAAGCAGAGTGACCCAACAAAGAACAAAGCTATGTACCTTAAAACTTGCACCATGTGGTGCTTAGGGACATGGTTCAGCACTGGACTTGTTAGGCTTAGGTTAATGATTGGACGTGATCTTAAAGGTCTTTTCCCACCTAAACAATTCTATGAGAACATTATATGAACTTGCATTATTTGAGGAAAAGCATGCACCTGTCAATGAAATTCTGTAGCAGAAAAAAAAAATACAAAAAAACTTGTCTGCAAATTAAAGGACAAATTATCACATGACATTACGCTGCAATTTATTATGACATAAGCAAGATGGAAAACATGAAGAAATTTAAAACTTAAAATTTACCTGTGAGATCTTTTTCTCGAAATTGTATTATTGGTAGAACCATTGTATCTGCCAACTGTTTTGCCAGTTCAGAATGAAGAATATTGAGCTGAAACAGAGAATAGAGGACTGCACTAAGACACGGTGTAAACAAATAGTAACTAAAAAACCCCCAGGATTCTACAGCTGCTGAAGCAGCACACCTGCCACCTCTGTTCAGCAGACAAAAAAAAAGATGCTATGTACTTCAATGTATTTCAGTGCTTAAATTAAATTTCTCAAGGTATGAGAGACTGATGGGGATTTTCCCCCTAAACACTTAATTCCTGCCTGGAGTTTTCCAACAATCCAAGTACTTTTCAGTTCCCACACACGTTAGGGCAGTTTACTTGACCATTAATGCTAATGCTTAACTCAACAGGATTTAATCTGTAATTAGCCTTTGTTAACCAGTTTATATTGGTCTCTATGCCACAGGGTTACAGTCTCACTGCCATGACTAGGAACCCTTTCTATTCATGAGGGTTACCTGGGACACAATCACAACAGTGGGCAACCAAAACAAAAGGTCCAAATCAAATTTTTTACCATCAGAGCAATTTCCTGTTCCTGTAAGCTTTTCTCTAAAATTCAGCATATTGAGAATTTTAAAGCACTCATGTGATGCTGTTTAGGCTGAATGCAAGGCTCTCATGTCAGCAGTGACACGCTAAGAATCTTAGATGGGTTCAGGTAGGACAACTATCAACCACGCGCTCAGGCACCTGGTACTACAGACTAGGAGTGCTCCACATGCTCACAGGACATTCTGCCCACTTGCTCCAGGTATCCTGAAGGCCTCCAGGTGCAGGTGTGCAGGTGAGGATGAAGTCAATATTTCCCACTAGACAATATGAAACTCAACCAGGACATGTCAATGCCAGCAGAACAGACAACTGAGGAACATGTAGAGGGGGTAGCTAACACTCAGAAATGGAGGCTGAGAAATGGAGCAGGGTCTTGAGAGGGAAAATGTGACCAACAGAACTGAACAGAGCTCTCAGCTTTCTGCTCCCAAATGGGATGGTTCTCTTCTACCTGGGAAGGAGAAAGTTCTTGTCTTGATTTATTCACAGTTTACACAGACAAGTCCAAGACTTGTGACAAATGGGTACAAAAATTTTAACTTATTTTTTGCCCTACAACTGTCCTATTTTCTCTCCCAAATAGCAGACCTCAATACAGCCTTCTGCCTTAACAAAAGTTGAATGCTCTTCTGATGGCACAGCCCCGTTCACAACAGAAAGAACGACGTGTGGCAAATGATACTTAAGCAATGAGGACCTAGATACTAAGATTATACTGAAACGTTATTTTGGCAGGTCCAACAAAAGCATTTAGGAAGACTCTCAGTACTCAGCAACAACCTACAGAGAGGGGAAATGTTCAGTGCACACGGCTGCAGTAGCTCACCTGCCTTCAGCAGGCATCTCTGCAGCCTCCTCCTGGCATCTCTGGATTCTGCAATCTCACAGCAGCCAAACTGCAACTTTACTAATTCACAGCTGCCCTGTATCAATCCTTAGCAGGTTCTAGCTCAAATTGCAGCGTTTAAAGCGTAAATGTAACTAAATTAAAAATGCCCCCAGCCTAGACAAAATGGGCTGTTTCAGTGTCTTTTCTAATTCTCTTATTTAGGAAGTTCAGCTTTGCTCTGAGGACAGCACGTGGGACAAAGCCACAGAAACTGCCTTAACCATTACAAAAAGGTTATATTATACTCCTTTTGATGCCAATTGTATTATTCTATAAAACCTAGGAACAAGCTAGCCTTCAGTGGAAAGGTTCAGAATCAAAAGCACAAAGGTGGTTTTTCAACAACCAATATTCTGTATTGTAAAAAGAGAATGTTGCAAATTCAAATTACCTCATCCACAACTTTTGAAAAGTAATGAAGGGTGGATATCACTTCTTCATCTCCTTTACCTAAGGCAAAATGCTGAAAATAGAAATACACATTTGGTCTGTAAATCAATAAAGGTGAGTATGAAATACAACACAGGTTTTACTACAAAGGTATGAGAGAACTAAATGGAAAAACAGTAATTCACTAAAACATACTCTTTTACACTTGTTTTAAATTAATGGATTTTGGATAACATACAATTCATGCTTATTATACTCAGTTTAAAGACATAATCATACAATAGGCATAAACTGGTTTGCACCTTCATAAACGTATTAACTCACATTTTGCACTTTTAAAATTCTTTTTTCCTTTAAGATTCTCAGAAGTGACCTAAATCCCTTGAACATGCTGGAAAATTTTACATCAGCCTTCACATGAAACCAAGTAAAACCAAGGTCCTAAGCACTTCTGGAAAACATATTATTCACACAAAGGTCTTCACCAGTGCCGAGGCTGAAAAGAAATCAAAGGCATATGTTGAACATACCTGCTTTTCATAGGCAAGGAGCTGCTTTGAAAGCTGTTGTGTGGCAAGACACATTTCGTTCTACAAACAGAAGGGACGTGTTAATACAAATAATGAAAGGTCTTTAGCTCTGCTGTTGTTACTACTTTGTTACCTGCTTCTTGACTGAATCTGCAACTACTTACACAAACATTTAGTTGTATGTAAACAACCAGTCCCAAAATACCTGCATAGAGAAGCAGTAATGATAAGCATGCTTCAGGCCTAATCAACACACAGTCTCAGTTTAACTACTTGGAATAGAGGCAGGATTTAGGGTTCAGTTTTGGCATTGGGTTTCCCCCTACTCCCTCAAACAACAAAACTAGAACAACCTCAAACATGTACGCTGTCATACCAGTATAAGAATGTTTCATATTGGCTAATCACCTTTCCCCAAAATCTCCAGCAATAAAGAGAACCAGTAGATGTGCCTTTATATGACTCATGCATGCTCAGGGAACGTACTGATGCGATGACAGTGCTGTAAGTTGATACAGGAGTACAAAACAGCCTATAGTTCTGTATCCTCATGGCTAAACTAGGCCAGTGAAAGCACAAGCATCCTTAGAACATGCTTGCAGAAAGCAAAACTTGTAGGGAGGTTGTGTGATTTTGCTTGAGCACTGGAAAAAAAACCCAAACCAAACGGACAAGCATTTGGATATGTCGATCTTTACCCAGTGTATTCCTAACAACAATACATCAACTGCCCTATTCCTGATTTGTTAGCAATGACTTAAAACTGGAATAAAAGAAAATGGGGAAGGGTGGAACTGGGATCTGTCTTAACCTCTATCAAATCCTTCTCTTCCTCAGTAACACAGAAAACTAATAACTTTAAATTTCATCTCATTTTAAACCTTAACATAATTTATTCCTCTCCCCAAATACATGAGGCCACAGAGAGCTTGTAAAACTCAGAGCAATCTCTGAACTGCTTTAATAGCACCCTTTATGCTGGGGCTGGTACAGAAAACCATTAAAACTGGGACAGAGTTTGTGTGCTCCCTTATTCTCCTGAGCACACAGAGTGTGGCACAGCTAACTATCTGGGCCAGAGATGCTGAAACACCCTTTACCTTGGCCTGATGCCACCTCTGACATACTGCACTACAGCCTGGTGCTTCTGCACCACCTTGGCATGCCAGGATGGAAGGTTAATAGGGACAGCAAAGCCCAAACAGCCACAGGCTCACATATGCCCAAGTGCTCAGAAAGAACAGAGAGACACAGCCACAGCCCAGGTAGCAGCACCTGTGTGTGAACATGTGGCAGAAAAAGATGGGTGAGCTAATTCTGACCAACTTAAACCACTGTGGTAATATTAGTGCCGGGTGGGTGGAGAGCAGAGGCCTTCCAAGGTACAAACAAGGGCTCAGAACTGAGTTAATCCAGGTCCAAATTCAGATCATGCGCACCTCATGACTATTCTCACCTCGTAGTGATGGATTAGTCTTGGTTCTTGTCTCAGACCAGTTACTAATGAGCATTACGCTTTCATACAATAATAACTCCAAGGATTCATGTAAGATTTGCAGGTTGGTTATGCAGACTATGTAGTTTTAATATGAAAAAGCTTTACACAAACACTTGGCATTTATTTCCCAAGCCAGGGGATGGAAAAGGCTGTTGTGCCTTATAATAAACGAACAAACCTTGTGAAGGGCTTGGGAAAGGATAAGAACGAGCCTTAACTATCTGCACCCACACTGTAAAAACCTGAGAGACTTTGCCACCTTCAAAACAGGAGCTAGCAAGCAGTGACTTGATGACAGAAAGGATGGGACTCCTACTACGTGCACCGATGACATTAAAAGCATTTGTTTAAGCATGTGGGTGGAGCCCAAAGATTAATTTAAGATTGCAAAAAGAAGCAGAAGTTCTCAGATCTAGGATCTTTTTCATAAACACAGCCTAAAAGACAGAGCTGAGTAAGAACCGCAAGAAGACTAAGTCCTCACACAGCAACTGTGATGCCATCTGTCAGTTGTACAGCTGGGTCAGGGCAAGAGAAATCTTTTCAAATAGACTGAGAGTTACAAACATGCCTCTTTTTTTCCTTCTTTTTGTTTCAGTTCAGTAATTCCTACAAAGTCTGCAACTGTGTGGTCTGTTCTGAATTTGGAAAATAAATGCTTCTGGCTGAAACTTGCTAGAATAATGGGCTGACACCAAAGGCATCCTATCACTTTGCGTTAGCTATCCTCAAAGCTTCTAACAGTTTGGTTTTTAAAGACTATCAGATCCTCAATTTCCTCGCCCAATACTTAAAGTGTTACAAAGAGCATCGATACTCAGTCTGTGTGGGACAGTTTGAGGATGGAAAATGCAAAGAGTTATGTGGAAGAAGCAATCTGCTTTTGTTCACCACTCCCCAGGAGCAGTCTCCAGTATGTGACAGGATAATGGGGGTCCCTGAGGGTCTCCAAGGGCTGTAGCTTAACAACATCACATCAAGTATATGATCAGGTGACAACAGCCACAAGCAGACATTCATGGGATGCTGCTCCAGGGACACAACAGATTGATGGAAGAGTCTGACATAAAATTCACTTTATTTTGGGACGACAGTTCCACACATCACTAATATGTCATTGATGTCAGCAAGCCACATTTTCCATTTTTAAGATTGGTTCTTATTGTCAGAACACCACAAGCAAACTTGTTACTAAATCCCTACCCATATAAAAGAGTTAATTCTGGGTCTTTCATTCTCCTCCCCCAACCTCTACCAGACTTTGTTCCCATTAGAGGTACAAAATTATTCATTGTATCACTAGGAAATAACCAACCAACCAGGCACACCCCCACACACCCAAACAGTTGTAAACAAATAAAACTCAGCTTGCAAATTGACACTCAGCCACATTGCATAAGAACAGGAAGCAGGCAAAGTGCTCTGCTGACCCAGTGGTAATACTGCCTGGCTAAGCACACTAATCTGGGAAAGTTTGGTTTAATCCTCCTCCCATTTCTTCCTAATCAGCCTTCTCCGCCCCCTCCCCCGGTACTAATCAGTCTCAAGACTTCGAAGTTATTTGCACTGCTTCAACTGACAGATCCAGTTAATCAAGGCAAATTATTTTAACAGGTTTTAATCTATTTCACAGATGTTTTCCCACGGAATATGGCAACATTCACTTATTTTACCCTGAAGTGACTGAAATTCAGTAAACCACAGGAAAAGAAATGCTACTAGACAGTTCTCACTTCCTGCACTATACAATCCTGACTAATCTTCCACATTATTCTGACATTCAGAATTCATCAAGCATTTCTGGAGTGGGAGAGCTATTGATGAGATGATATGGATCAGGCAGAAACTCAGTAAAATCCTGAACAGAAATCCATGTATCCTATAAATGAAAGAAAGATGAAGCAGTACTGGGTCTTGCAAATACCTTTTACTTAGCATTGATGACATCACTGCAGCATTAATGCAAAAAAGTATACCTAGAAAGAAAGAAGAAAGGACCCTATGATGCAAATAGGTATCAAGTAATCTGTTATGATTCCAGATGTGCTGACTTTGTTTTCTTTTTTAACCTTGGCTGGCATACTAGGGCCCACTAGCTCTACAAAAATATTTTTATAAAGTTTGCTAACATCAGTTCACATAGATAAGGTAATGGAACTGGTGTCTTGAGCATTAATCTACCAGAAAAACAAACAAACAAACAAAACCAACAGATTAAAAAATATTGCTTAATTCTCAAATTATTTCAGTACCTCACCCTGCCTTCAAGTAAGTCAGCAAGAAAATGTCCAACTGTTATTTTCTAATTTAGTGCCAGAGCAAGTGCGTGTGATTTTTCTGGGTTGATTCCACCTTCTTCATTATCACCTTTATTCACCAAGCTGTTTATATCATCAGAAGAGAGTATGATTTTTCTGTAACCCACTTGTAATAAAATCTCCATGCCATTAACAATTTACCAGTGATGCAGCCTATCCCTGGTTTTAGGGTCTCTTCTTGTATTTTTCCAAAATAAACTCTGAGAGCTAATATACGCAAGTCAGAAGATATTTCTATAGACAGTCATCTAACAGAGTCCAGATTTGAAGGCAAGTAACAGATTCAGTTGAGCTACAGATTAACTTCTAAGGACAGAGAGCTATCGTAGCATGTCCACTTCCAATCCCAATATAATAAAGCTTTCTACAAAGCTACTTTCCTACTCCTGCTAAAGCTGGCATTTTTAAAAATCTGCAAGTAACCAACTAACAGAACTGCCAAAGGGTTCTTCATGTAAACAAGCAAAACACTGGTAAAGTTATTTATTCATGCACCCTGTATATGCAGAATGTCACAGAATAAAATTTGGCTTACATCTCAGAAAGCTTAATGCCTCATAAATGAGAAAAAAAATAGGTAGGTGGTTGTAGGAGGAGGTCCATGAGGCTGCTACAGCCTTCTCATCTTTTCAGAACTAGGGAACCCATTTACCTTCAAAACTGGGAACAGCACAGAAAGAACTGGGTCTTGATAAAGCAGTTTTATGCATCTCTGTCTACATGTATGTCATCTTCCTACAAAACAGAGTTCTCCAGAGCTCTCTAGTAAACGTTACAGTCCTACGGGCTTAGGTTTGCGTATTAAATAGCTTGGAAACATGAAGCCAAGGGTGAGAAAAGCATCACCAGGGTGCTCAGGCTACCCAGCACTTTACAATGTCAGGCTAACATGGCCTGGCCTGCTGCTGATACACAGCACAGCATTCAGTCCTCACAAATGGGGAGAATGGTTCAGCAAAGGATCACTAACAGCTTCAAGAAAGAGAAGATGCCAGTCAGAACTTCACTGCAGAATGGCAGAAGCAGCTGCAATAGGATGGCTAATTCAGTACAGACAGAATCTCTTCAGGTTCTTGCAAAAACATTACTATCAGCAGGGCATCCAGACATTTATGCCTCCTTGTAGTACTCCAATCCTGCTTAGTGCACTGTTAACTTGCTCCCAGGCATGGTGACAACTCCAGCTTCATAGGCAGTATTAAAACCAACTCCCATGGCTTTGTAAATACATTTGTTCCCACGTGACAATGCCCTGCTTACCTCTCTTAGCAATATATGGTGAATATGCCTCAGGAAGTGCAGAGGTATATAATGCAATCTTACAATGAATACAGAACAGTAATACATACAGTATTTCACATAAGTCAGTGCTGACAACTAGTTGATTGCAAGCATTCATCCAACTTAATCCCCTATTGAAGCTTCTCTACGTGGAACCGGAAGTTTACAAAATGCTAACTTTACTGTTTCAAAAGGTTTGGGTAAAAAAAAAATCTTATAATTTGAAAAGGCAACACAAGTGTTCCCTCAGACATGGAAAGAAAGCAATTAAAACAAAAACTGTATCAGTGTTTACTTGTTAGTTTAGCAAGAACTAATTTAAGAATTCTGAACACTTGGGGTTAGCTATGCAACACAATAAAAATGAAAATTTATGCAAGCCCTAGAGAGCCTGACATCTATCTACTGAGTTACAATCTAGTGAAGTCAACACATAGGAAGATGAAACAAGCAGCACTGCTCAAAAATGCAGATATGAGGAGTCATGAATTTGGGGAGAAAAATAACAGTAGTATAAAGCACCACCTAAAATAGCCCTGGGCAGATACAGGCTGTCCTGATACCCCTGTAATGTGCTACATATAATCCAAGACTATTCCATAATTGTCAAGAGTTTCCTTAAGGGCCTGGACATACAAAGGCAGTGAGCCACAGAGGCTGTTGCTGCTTTGCCCATGTGGCTCTGGAGTCACAAGACAACTGCTCAACAGACACAGATGCTGCCTGGCATTACACTTCACAAATCCCATGCTGGTCTTTCTCTGGATATACTGATAAAGACAACGTGGGTTTCTTTTTATCCCTCTTCTGCCATCACTGCTCTTAGCTAGACAGATTTGTCAAGAATAATAAGATGAAACCTCTTTCCAATCACAGAATAGTGCATCTTATTTTCCTCTAACCTGCTTATCCTGTTCATCCCTTCTAATAGTCAGTGGACACAAAAGAGCCTCCTGAGTGTCTAACTGGCATTTTGTTTCAAGATCCCATCTGAGCCATTAATATAGCATGATGAAGAACTGGAGTGGATGGTAAAGCTCAGAAAATAATTTACTATGGCAGTGGGAAGTGAGGACTGTAAACTGGTCACACCTAGTTCATATACCATTGTGAAACCCTCAGCATGCAACTTAGGCAGATGAAGTTTTCCATCAGTCCCTGCTTGCTGCATTACATATTGCTTAGGTAATACAGTGTCCAGAATGATGAATGCAACTTTCACAGAAATCAGAGAGCAGTAATGCCAGGTGCATTATCAAGGCTTGCTTGCAAGGAGTAAGAACTACAAGAAGAAACTCTGTAAGCAAGATTTCTTCTGTAAGACCACTAACGAGGTAACTACTTCAGGGTACCAGAGCATGGATATGAGAACTACAGCAGGCAGCACAGTCTGTACTCACACGGATGTGGTTTATTTGATGAAGAAATATAAGAACGCTTCACTATATTTACACCCATGGGCTTGCCAGATCAACCAAACCTCACTCCTCCAGTACGACTCATACATTTGTTTCCTGTGACTTCTCCTTAACCACAACATCACACGCTGCATCTGCCTTGTAGCATCACAGTCTCTTTTCCACCAAAGAGCTCCATGGGCAAAACAGAGTCACCACCCCATCACATCTGGTGTGTCTGCCCAAAGACATGAGAACGCTGCCCCAATCCTGCAAAGCAGCCAGGGGCTTGTCACACACTGAGGGCCTTGCAACCAAGGCAATCTGCTGGCAACATGTCACCCTCCTGCAGCATGGTGTTACCAACCCTTCCATAGCGAGTGGCTCCAAGTGCCTGGGCATGTATCCACTGCTGCACCCTGCCATGGGATGCTGCAGGTCCCTCCTTCCATGTCTGTGACCAAAGCAGCTTCAAGTCACTTCAAAGATCCCTCCACAGCATTCACTGAAGCCCTTTCCCAGTGAATGCACCCATCCTAAGAACTGCCCTACCGTCATTACAGAAGTTAAAGCTTACACAAAGAATACACAAAAATCTGAAAAGTTAGGTCCCCAGCTCCTATCAGAAATCTACAGCTTAAAAAAAGAATGATCAAAAAGACCCCTACTTTCCCAAGTGTTTTAAAAAGCTCTGGGTAAATATTTCTCTTTCTCACATTCCTTTCAAACCCACTGATCCAAGTGTTTAGAGCAGCTTGAGCTGTCAATTTACAAACTTACTGCTGCTCTCCACACAAAGCAATGTTTTGGGACAAATATATGCATATATCCACATGGATAATTAGTAGCACGCAACTGGTACTAATCACTGCTCCCCTGAGACTTTGCACTGCATCCATTCAGAATCATCAACTATTGTTATTTGATCACAAGCTACAGTGGTTTGAAGTACTTCAAAATCTCAGTTTTCATCATAAGAAACACCAAACCTCTATTAAACTAGTCCAGAAAATCTTGGAAATACGGTTGGGACATGTGGGAAATTTTAAAGTTCAGAATGTAGTTAGGAAGAAAAAAAGATTAATGTTTTTTTAAACTGTCATAACTGTTTTGAGGGGGCATAAACCACAATTTTTCAATGCTGTGCAGTGGTACAACCCACTGCTGTTTTGTCTGACTGCCATGACTCTAATTCCAGCCATTTTTATGGTTGTTGCTTCAAAGTAGGTCAGTAACTGCAATTCCTGTTTTGCAGATGAGGAAATTAGAGCAAGGGATGACAATGACTTTGCAAAGACAAAATTTAAGTTAGGAAAGTAAAAAGGCGAATTCAGAACCTGGTTTCTCAATAATCCAAACTTCTTCAGTCTCTCTACTAAACCTCCTTTTCTCACAAAATACAAAGGGTTGGTAGGACTTACTAATATGCCACTGTTGAGGCTCAGACAATATGTCTCCTAACAACACAACAACAAAAGTTGATTTTCTCTCAACTCATGATTAGGCACAAAAAAAAAATATTGCACGTAGCTTTTACTTAACTGTCCATTTATGTTTAGTGGGGAATTCAGCATTGAAATTATATTTCAACAGCAACTGCAATCATAAAATTTTCCAATAAGGCACGTGTCTCTCAAAAATTGAGGTAGAATTCAGTCAGGAAGTGTGTCTTCCTTAGAAATATTCCGAAACAGCTCCTGGAAAGGATATATTGATATTTGCAAAGCTTGGTAAAATTAGTCATAAATTAATGTTAGTCTATACCATATCACCATTGTCCTGAGAATAAACCACCATTTATGGTAAATTTAAACATTACCATGAATTTTAATTTAAAAAAAAAAATAATCAGAATTGTAGCCTAATTTCTAATTTTAGTGAATTTTTTCAGGTCTCATGCAAAAAATATCAAGACTTTTAAAACCATAAGTAGGGAAAAAAAAAACCCCAAACACAAGAAGTTCTGGTTTTCTTTTCCATTTACACAATAAATATGATCTACCTATTCTCTCTTGTTACTGCCATGTCAATTTTTTTGCCACTACTGGATTCTGAGAACACAAACCCAAACTGAAGTCACAACACAGAGTCATTCCCAAAAAATTAAATAGCAGAAGCAGCAACACTAAGAACACTGTTGAGCCAATGTCCTTGGTAAAGTCCCTAAACCTGAATTCTCCTAAGTCAGTGGCAGCACAGGGTGTCCTCCTCCACATCCTTACAAAGCCTGACTTTAAACAACTGCTGTGTGCCTCCCATCTTAAAATGGCATGAAACTCTGATGAGGTATTTCAAGGAACACATCCAATATTCACAAGTGACTGAATACTTAGCTCAGACTAAAGCAGGAAGGGTGCAGGAAGAAAGAGGCCAACAACTGCTGGGAAGATGAAGTAGACTCCGTACTACTGCGAAGTACAGATGGGTAAAGGCGCTGAGACAGTGAGAAGAAAGAGGAAATGTCGCAGCTGTGGGGCAACATAAATGGAGAAGGCTAAAAGCCGAGATAGAAAGGAAGAGGCAAACAAAAGCAGACAAAGCATTTTTTCATGAATCACAGGCCACAGTAACTGCTTGCTAAAATGCCATCCTAAAAAGGCAGCAGCAGGGGAAAGGCACATGTAGTCCGTAAGATGGATGCTTCATAAGAAAACCATATTTATCCTCAGATTTCTTTCTTTCATCCATTTCAATCCTACCTGCTCTTTGGTCTCAGATTTCTACTATCCTATGTACTTACACTCTTGCTACTCTTAAACCTTGGTGACTCTACCCAAATGCCCATCACTGACTGACTTTCAGTGCTGATTTCATGACACCTCTCCAGCTCCTGGCTATGTGCTGTGTTGTTTTCTATGTATCTAAGCTGTGCTGTAAGCCTGATTGCTCTGTGTTTGCACAGGATCCAGGACATGAAGCTCTCCAGAGCTGCATCTTCCAGGTGTAGGTAGCTAGAACCTGGGGAGATGGCTCTTCCAAGTTGGACACCCAGAAGAACAATCCCACCAGACTGGCAGTAGTTTTATAGCTGAACTGATTCCTGGTAACATAAGAATCAGGCACTCAGTCCTCCAGTAAATTCAACATACTCCCATTCTCTTCATCTCTGTGTCCTCTGATTTACTAGTTTAAGAATAGAAAAGCTCATGTTTCTATGGCACTCAAGTATGTAACCTACATAACTACTAAGGAACTTCAGTATCTAACCTACATAAAAACCTGCAAAAGTTCCATGAGATAACTGTGTATGCCTTTTAGATATATGTCTTAGATATAGGTCTTTTGAAATGCCTAGTTTTATGCACATGGGAATCCTGGCTTCACTGAAAATCACTCAAATTTACAATAATATTTTCCAAAGCACTGGATATGATTTACCATACAAGTTTTACTTTCAAAGGGATTTAGTCATCTAGGTCATTTGAGTACTTGAGAAAGTGTTATTTTGTTCTTCTCCTGCTCCCATATTTTTTATTACTTTAGGTACTCAACTTCAGTATGACTCAAAGCATACATTCTCTCTGTAATTAACAGACATAGACAGTTCCTTTCAAATGTTGTCACAGTATCTAAGTTAGATGCCTAAAGTCAGTCTGAATTCCTATCTGTGTATTGTGTCTACATTTAGACAAGCAATGTTGTCAAAGCTGCCCTTCTAATGTACCTCAAGATAAGGACAAACCACAAATTTTCTTTCATTAATTGTTTGGAGACAGACAAAGCAGATAACATTTTTTTTCATGCAGGACTTTTCTGAACATCAAGGTGTGAAAAGGCTGAGATATCAGAAAACACCTACAACTCTTAAGCCACAAGAGGTGCAGGTAGTTGGCAACTTCCATGTAAATAACAGCATCATAATAGCAATTTATCTTCTACTGCACATTGAACAAAAGGAAGACATATGTAAAATTACCTGAGCACCATAGACTCGTTGCATTGCCTGAAGTAACTGGTTTGTATATTCAGTGAGGGTTCCTGCATCTTCCTCAAATACACTGAGCAAAGACCGAGTCTTCAATAAAAGAAAAAAAAGCAAATTGTTTTAGTCCCAAATGAAAATATTAAAAAGAATCATAAACAACTGCAAATACACAGTGGCAACAAATTACAACTCAATCAGAAATAATAAGCCTTTAACTTTGCATGACTTTGTTTACTCAGAATCTCAAACCACGTAGAAATTAGTCCTTCTATTACAAATAGGTAAACTGAGGCATAAGGAAACAAAGTGATGAAATGCTATGGCCAAATCCCAGTCTCTTGCTCTAATAGACATTCCTTCCAACATAATCAGGAATGTAAAAAATCCTGAATATCTGCCTGCTGACTACAGTAACCCAAACCACATTAAGGACTTTGGGTCAAACACCCCTGCTTGCTCACTTTACTCCTGTAATGTCAGACTGCACTAAAAGCACCTCTTTCCATGAGGTAATTTACAGAGTATTATTCACTCTCAGCTATCTTAAGCAACTCTTAAAGGGCCACTGCCAAACCTAGCTGATGTAATCGGACCAAACAGCTGAGTGTTCATCTACAGCAAGAGGCAGAGAAGTATACAGCCACTCAGAGGCACCCCATACTTCCTCCATGCTGCTAGCTCATCCTTCTCAGCAAACTGGGGGGGGGGGGGGGTTCTCCGCAAACTGGGGGGGGGGGGGGAGAAAGGAGCACAATGACTTATGTCCTCTTAAAGACATGAATTCCATTGCTTTGTTTTAGTGGAACCATCAGAAACAAATAATTATGCTGCTGACACAGCTCCTGAGATGGGAAACAAAGACATCTCAGAATAACGCTGAGTTTCAGAATTTGCTGGATCATGACAATAACGAAAAAGGGAAAGTTGTGTCCCTTTAACAAGGTCGTGATCCATCTTCAGTCTTCGCTTTGGTAAATCAAACCTGTTTGATGCTAACTTGCAATGTCTTTCCATCTGTACAGTTAAATCCTACTAATTGGTTTCATCTGCTTACATTAGGGGCACGCATAAACTCTCCAGTACTTCCATAATCACATCGGTCCTATAGAAGAGCACATGCTTTATCGATCTTCCTATTACAGGAGTCTCCAGTATACCCACAGTATCCAGGATCAACTCTGGGAAATTTATTTCAAAGATTTAAGATAGCTTTAGGTTGCTCCACTATTTTAACAGAAGGCACATATAATTCCCCAAGGCATTTATTCTTTTTTGCAAAACTCTCTGCCCAGACTTTATGTTTGCCTTGAAAAATTCAAAATGAGCATCCTCCAAGAACCCTGGCCTAAGCTTAAGTATCATTTAATCTCTGCCAAGAAGCATCTAAACCAGAAAGTAGTGTTGCCTAGTGGTCAAAGGACACAACCTGGGAGTCAGTCCTTGAGTTCTGTTCTAGACATTACATGGAAGTACTTCCATCATCTGAGGAATCCTAAAGCTCTCAACATTTCAGTCTGCTAACGTGCTAAGCTGCTACAACACTCCCTACCTTTAGGAACACTGGCAGTCAACGCATTAGGGAAACTAGTCTGAGATCTGAGAAGGGTAACAAAGCTGGTGAAGGGGCTGGGACTGTCTTAGGAGGAGCAGCTGATGCTGTTTAGTCTGGAGAAGAGGAGGCTGAGGGGACACCTTATTGCTCTCTACAACTATCTAAAAGGAGATTGTAGTGAGGCTGGTGTTGGTCTCTTCTCCCAGGTTAGTAGCAACAGGACAAGAGGAATTGCGCTGAAGTTGCACCAGGGAAGGTTTTGACTGGATATTAAGAGAAATTTCTTTACTGAAAGAGTGGTGAGGCATTGGAACAGGCTGCCCAGGGAGCTGGTGGAGTCACCATCCCTCGAGGTGTTCAAAAAACATTTAGATGTGGCACTTGGGGACATGGTTTAAAGGTCATGGTAGTGTTGGGTGATGGTTGGACTAGATGATCTTAGAAGTCTTTTCTAACTTTAATGATTCTATGATTCTTAGCCTGCAAGGACATACATAATACAAAGTACTGTTTTCAAATAAAGAGAACATAAAAACCAAAGAATGGAGAGAAAGCCAAAGCAATTAAATGGTTACCAAGAACCCAAACTTATAAAGGACCTTTGTAGAGAACTTCCCTACAAGGACAGTGGCATGACATTGAGATTTCATTGCTAAGCTATTATTTCAGTAATTGAAAACATATTGCTTTTTAAAAATATCTAGTTTTAAGTTTTATTTTCAATGATGCATTATAACAAGCAAAATTAATGTCAACAAACTATCCATAAGGTGCTCGTCTTCCTTGTTTTGTGTTCCAACAGTACCTGAAATGCACAGGGTATGAAGATAGCTAAAAAATAAACTTAGGGAAGGCAAAAATGATAAAATTTGAGACAAAGTTTATCAAGACAAATCTCAAGCCAAGAGGGAATAAAGTTACAAAGAAATTCTTTAAAGTAGGCTACAAATCACACAATTCTGCATGCTGGAAAAGGTTTCCAAGTGCAAGGATATCAGCTACATTTCTACATCTTGATGAATTTTTTGCAGGTTCAGTTTTTCAGATGTCTAAATACGGGTTGAAGTAGAACAGCTCTAGGAAATAATTTCTGAAATTCCTGGCCTCAGTTATTAGCACGTTGTTCAAAAATAATAAAAACAATAAATGACTCAGCAGTTTGGAAGTTATTCTTGGAAACTTTTATACTTAAGAACACAACTTAATCACTGCAAGAAAATATCAGCATTTTGTTGTTGCTGTTCTGCAAATTCTGGAATAGCAGCTCATGCTAATAAACCAGTAATCCAAATATTAAGCTAATATTTAGAAGGCCTCATTTATTAATTCCTGGAAACACCAGAAAAAAAAAAACTTCTACTTTCATGTATTTCCCTCGGTTTTAGCATAGCTTCTTACATAAATTTCTGCCCTATTTTTTGGCCAAACACATCAAAATTAAGACACTACTTATGCCCTTTTTCAGACAGTTCTTGGGGACAAATCAAGACAAAAGTACTATATTGTTGGGGAGAGAGAAATCAAGTTTCAGAAAACTGATGAAGGAATAAATTTGGCCTAATTCTCTGCAATCTTCCACATAATTTACATACTTCATATACAAAGTGAGGTTATATCTTAATTTTATCATCCCTGTCCACTGTTTCAAGTGTCTGCACATGGCAGATGAGAATCAGGTCACTTTATGGAGAAGTAATCCCAGAAGCTGCTACACTGTGAGTTCTGTGGGACAGTGACTGACTTTTTGCTTTGATTTTGTACCACCCACCTCACAGAGGGACCTCGTTGCACTGTGAGTTTAAAACCCTCCCAAAGAAAAAAAAAAACATCCTCCTCAAGCCAAAACATCCTGAAAATACTCAGGTTTACACACAGCCTGGTATTTCCAGTAAGTGGAAAGGAGACACTAACAACCTTTACCTCAGGTCAGAAGAAAGATGAAGACCTCTGAATTCAATTCAGTGCATTGTCCAGCTGCTTTCAGTCAGTGTTACATTTTTAATCATTGAAGAAAGTGTTGACTGAACAGGTAAATGAGTTCACTTATCCTGCGTGTCAAGTTCTTCAGCTCCAGAATGCAGTGGGGAGGTTGATACTAAAAAAATTTTGTAACTACTCATAATAAATCTAGTACATGTTGGTAAACTGTGGAACACAGAACAGTTCAGGCTGGCAAGGATCTCTGCACGTCTCCCTGTCCAAACCGCTATTCAAAGCATGGCTGACTCTGACATTACATCAGGTTAATCAACAATTTTTTCCATTGAATTTTGAAAATTTCCAAGGATGGAAATTCCACATACGCTGTATCAAATAGATGATGAAAATGATTCTTTAGAGGATGTGATTTCATGGAATCACAAAAAAACAGCATAAGAAGAGGTGCTCAAGATGAGCCCCAAGACTCATTAAGTCCTGACAGGTGCATGTCCAATCCTTCCTTCAAAATGTCTCATGACAGACTCTGTAACACCTTTCAGCAATCTGCTCCACAGCTTACCTATTAATGCCTCCTCCCGATCCATCAGCAGATGAGGCAGGATTACAACACACAGCAGGATCTATCCTGATCCACCCTGCTCTCTCTTCTTTCCCTGCTTCACCAATTATTTTCGTATCTCTGTCTGCACCATGCTCTGTCCTCAAATGCATCTTTCCCACCCCTCTGTGAAATTTCCACTCTTCCTCCTTCCCTGTACCCAAATGGGGTAAACCAAATCCTCTTCCATCCAAACCTCTCTTCTTCCACCCACCTTTCCCAGCTATGGCAGCCTCACACCTCTCTGCCCCGTTAAAACATCATGACATGGCATGCTCTTCACTGTGAGGTTTCCACACCCCTCAGGGGTCACTTCTGTGGCTGTGTCACACCATGGCTCCCAGCACTGGGGCACAGGGTGCTACACTGGGCCAGATGCAGAGCCAGGGTCAGGGGACCAACGTTCTCTCCTGCATGCAGATGGGAAGGAGAAGGTGGCAACCACCTGTCCTAGTTTCTTAGACGCTTTCAGGAGGTCACCTTTGGTGGGATCCACCTCACTGTGACCTCATGGGAAGTCCCTGTACCTGAACTCCTGCCTCTGTGACACCTCAGCAGAAGCAGGGAGGAGCAGGTACGCTGGCTGTGACATTCCTTCAGCCCACGTCTGCCACCAGGGCCAGGTGACTCACAGCACAGAAGTCTCCCTTTCAGGGACCTCGGGGGAAGCCAGGGCCCCAAAAGCCGTGCCCACTTATCCTTCCCCAGCACACCTCACCTCTTCAGAGCAGCCCTTATGGCCAGCGAGAGCACACGAGGACAGGAGAGCGTGAGGGAAAAGCCACGGGAGGGTTTCTCCGAGGGCGGCGAGGAGCGAGGGCGCCGTGTCCCGTCCTCCTGACACTCCGGCCCTCGGCATGGGGGTGCAGGAGGCCCCAGGAGCATACGCGGCCTGGTGCCCCCTTTGGCCCAAAGGAGACCACAGCCCTCCCCGCGACGCCAGGCGGGTGCCGTTTACCGGCTCCCGAGGCGAAGTCTCCCTG
>NW_008612811.1:0-489 GCF_000691845.1 Merops nubicus
GGGAAAGTGTCACCCAGGTGTGAGAAGGACAGGGGAAAATGGATGTTTGTGATCGTGTGTCAGTCACAAACATTGAGATGTGAGTGCAAAGAGAGAAGAGAGAGAAAAGAAAGAAAAACTGGGAAAAGAGCACAAGGTTGGTGGGGAGACAGAATGCCTCAGATATAACATTAGTTTGGGCAAGCAGGATGTGTGCTGAAAGGCCCAGGATTGATGTGGAGACAGAGACCATTGGACTTATATCTAGAAAAAAATGAACTATTAATCCTCAGACCTCGCATTTAAGAACAGAGCAGCTACAGGTACTTTTGAAGTGCAGTCTGAACGATATTTTGTAGTCAGTTAAGTAACTGGCATAAATGAGCTGTATTTTGAAATGCTTCCATTCCAAAAATATCATTTTGATTTTCTTCTGTAAAAACCACGGGTTTGTCCACCTCAACACCAGGCAAGACTTGCCCTATATTTTAACTCTGTGCATTAGGGAAG
>NW_008612812.1:0-57063 GCF_000691845.1 Merops nubicus
TATATATATATATATATATATGTTGGTTCCTTTTTTCCATAGGATATTTTAATACTTGGCAATACTGGGTTTAATTTCATTTAAAATGATAGAACTGAGTTGTCATCATTTTTAATGGGTAAAATCTATGCAGTTTGTCAGAGGTGCTGTAAAACCTAATCAGAAATTACACTGTAAAATTAATAGGCCTATATTCTATATAATGCTCTTTTATAAATCTGTAACTGTAGCAGATTTGGAGTTTCACATACAGTACAATTAAACAGTGGTGGAACCTTCAGTTTAAACAAAAAACCTGTGAAATAACAGACACACAATGCTAAACAGATAGTGGCTGGGTTTTACTTTGGGTAGTAGGGGACCACATCCATTCATTCCATGCCTGGGCTTTCATTTTAGTGCATTTCTGTAGCACAGCTCTAAGCCATGGGTAACTTTCCCCTGGCTTATTTTCAGGCAGCAAAGGTTAAGGAAGGCTGTAAGACACTGGTTTTGACCAAGCAAGCCTTGTGTGCACGTGTCCCTGTGACAGGAGGGCAGTGCTAACCCATCCACTTTACTCACAGAGGAATAACGGCAAAATGGACAGGAGAGACAGGACAGAAGCTGAGGATGGAGCTGGCACCCCACATACCCTCAGCAATATCAGTGAGAAGAAGGCGAGCACAGCCAGTGGCTGCCCTCCACTGCCTTGCTCCAGGCAGCTGCAGGAAGGGACTTGAGTGATGGGGATCAGCATCTCCTCCCTCCCCGGGCTTTGCCCACGGCCGCATATGTACGTGCACGGAGGCACAGAGCCCAGCCCAAAGTTTCCCATGCCCAGAAAGCAATATAGGGAAATCCCAAGCGGGACTCCTCAGGATTTTCCTCCTCATCACAGCAGAAGAGGGGTAAAGGGGTGCGTTTGTTGTGTTCCAGCCACCCACAGCAGAAGCGGGCACCCTGATGCAATGTATGCAGTGTTGTGTAACGCCGTAGGAGAGGCTGCTGTTGATGGTGGAAGATGGAAAAGCAGCAATAAGCAGAGAGCTAACCTTACTTCCCTGTGCTGAAATGATTCACTTCTAATGGTAATTTGCACGATTTTAACTCTGAGTACCTCCCACATAATGATTATACAGTGTTACTATAAAACCTCAGGGTTCATCTGCAGAAACATTTCTTATGTTGGAGTTCTCTGTGGAGACATACTTATAAAAATTGGTATGAGGGGAAGATTAAATAGATAAGAGCATAAAAACAGATTATAGAATAAATACAGTCTTGTAGCTCAGTTCAGCTGTGAGGCAGGAGCTTACACTCCTGATTCTCCTACCGATTTCTGTAAATACTGGACAAATTGCTTAGTCTCTTTTGCACCTCAGTTTCCTCAATTTGAAAGTAGAGTAATGCTTTTTTCAACTCTTTGCCTGCCGTATTTAATCATGCTGTAATACAGAAAGAACACTTCCCATTACAGAATTAGTACTCTGTCTAGCCTATGGAATTTGGATCTCAGTTTAGTCTTCTAACTGGAAATAAATAATTATCAACAATAAACATGTTTCCTTTTGGGTTTGGTTTGTATTCTCTTTTCTTTTTGATCCTGCTCTTCATTCCATCTCTATCTCCATTCCAAGAGGAAAAAAAAAAAAAAAAAAAAAAAAAAAGCAGTGTTTGCCAAGAGCCAAAGAGCAAAATTAGTAAAGAAGTAATTTTTATCCTTTCTTTTTTTTTCACAACCTGATAGAGAATAAAGCACAGTGAAAAAGGGAATTATTTCTTAATCTAGTTTTTAAAAAAACTCCAGTGGCATTTCTTTATATTAATAAAGCCACTCACTGAAGTAATCTTGCCTTACACTATTAGTGGATAGCAATGCAAAACAAGGTGAAAACCTTTGAAATAGTACATAAAGGAATAAATTTGTAACAAGGAGTACACTTTCTCTCCATTATAATTGCACATTTAAGAAGCCTCTGCTTTAGCAGTGACAATGCAGAGCAACAGTGCTTGGCTTAATGCTGTCATCTCATAGCTACTATTATAGAAATTGTAGTTGTACAATTTTCAAAGTGAGCAGTTTTATGAAGTTAATTGTGTAACACTGTTTATTAATTTAAACCACACAGTAGGTTATTCACAGACATGTGTAATGGACGTTTCATATTGAATGATGGTTTGAGAAAAAAAATGTAACTGATTTTGGAGCTACCATGATTGATTTATGAGGTAAAATTAAAAGTGCTAAGTATGTATTACTTGGCTACTCACCAGCTAAGTGGATGGGAGCAGTATGAAAAATATCTGTATGTAACTAAATGCAGTGTATGGATATAAAGGTGTCAGGGAAATTAGTTAGAACGAAGCAAGAGGATTAGCCTAGAAGTAAATAGTGAAGGTTTAAGAAAAGCAATTGGCTATCAAGGAAAACTAGGCAAGAATTAGACATCCTTGCCTATAAAAACATTCTCTGATGTAAGGTAATGGAAACTATATTCTTTGAGATTTTAAAACACCTGGATCGAACAATATCAAATTAAAAGACAGCACTCCAGTAACATCTCTCGTTAATATCTTGCTTTTTAAGTAATGGTGGGGCTTTAAATGCAATGCTACCCACTATGAATAATGGAAACTACCTGTCTGTAATGAAGAGTGGACCTCTGTGCTACCAAGGGATCTGACTTCTTGGTACTTACCAAGAAGTACTGGAAGTACTTTCCATTTTTAATTCATGTTAAAAAAAAAAAAAAAAAGGATGTCATTACACATGGTGAATGTCACATGAGTTCATGGGCAGTTCCATTAATGAGCTTTACACCAAGTAAAAATCCTCAGTTTAGATAAAAGCAACGTCCTACTGTTCTGCTTTAGTTTTATATTAGCAAATTTTAACTGATCAACAAGCTGAAGAAGTTTTACTTCAACAGATTTCTTTCTCTAAACAGATAGCTTAACAAGAATATGTAAAATCATATTAACATACATGATCAATTTGGAGGAAATACATCAAAGCAATACACTAAACTTGCTTCTTCCACCATCCTCTTTACTTATATTAAAGAAAGGTGAGTCTCAATTCACTGTTAGCTTAATTCCAGAAACATCCCGTTATCCCTTATTTGAGCTAGCCAGGTTCAGAAAAATGAATAAATACATATTTCTATTAAAATTACTCTAGTAAAGGCTTGTTCCTCTTGTCAAAGGGCTGAAGAAGATGGGTTTAGCAAGCATGTTTGCATAATTTAATAAAAGAGTTAATCTAAGTGTCTCCATATTAACAGGTCTTGATTTAAGCTCTGAAATTAGGGAAGCTTCACATTTCTATGAAACACCAAGAAGCAGCAGATAGAATATAATTTGCTTTTAGGCTAAAGCAAAATAACAAGTAGACTGACATCTGTCACATATTTTGTCATAGAAGCAGGGCAGATGGATCATCTATTACTTTGATTTTAGATACCTAACTCCATCAAAATATTACAAAGCAAAAGCATTGCATCAACATGGAGCTTTTTGTCCCTGACTTGCTGATGAGTAAAATTAAATAAAAACTACCCAGATCTTGTGATTTTTATTACCATTTTCTGTTGAGCATGTGTATATAAATGTCTGTTACACAATCTTTTTGTATAAGCAATGCAACATATATACTATATATAAAATGTTTTATTTTCACTCAGACCCACAATACTGCCTATCCCATATTACTTGTAGCTGTTAAGTATTAACTTAAGTTCATTTTACAACTCAGCTTCGTATTCATTCTCCATTAATTCTTTTGCCAAAGCCATCTGACCATTCTTCCACCTGGACATTAACACACATTATGAGCTTCAGCTCTTCCTTTGTCATCTGGAAATTTTCCTTCATACTTTGTCAACTTTATATCCATATTTTCATTCAGTATCAGTCATGAGACCATAGCAGGTCTGAGAGACTACTTTTGAGTGTATCTTTACACTCTGTCACGTGCGATGGCATGACATTATGAACTCCTGGAAGAAAAAGCAGACCATGTGTACAGTATATCAAGAATGATTATTATATTTCATATAAAAATGAAATGGAAGTTCATCATAATCTTACACTATTACCTTTTCTGGTGTAATTTATTGGACTTGTAGCCACTAATTTAAATTTGCATATATGCAAACAGTTCTGTTCACCTGCTGTACTGGTGGAGATACGATAACTGACAAAAAGGAGAAGCTCACATTTAGCAATCTAGCAAATACTAATAGAAGACCAGTTTACAAATAAATAACTGCAGCTGTCATTAGAAAAAAAAAAAAAAAAAAGATTTTATTTGTTATTGAACAAATTAGAGTACAGCTTACTACAGATGACCTGGTGGCCTTCTAGGATTACAGACTAGAGCATGGGCTGTTCAGCCCAAAGGTTAAGGCCCATGTCCAGAACTGGGGAAGGAGACGAATGTTCATGGCCAAAATTCAGGAACCAGAAAGTCAGACCAAGGGTCAGCAGCCAGAGGTAGGAATAAGCATCTGCCCAGGAATCAGGAGGTGAAATCAGAAACCAGCAAGAAAAAATTAAAATTGCAGGACACAGTGCAGAGGTGATTCTGCAAAGGTACAGTATGATGTGCGAGAGGATGCGCTGGGGTTCTGCCTCAGAGACCTGCTTCTGACTCACTGCCTGACGTGCTCTGGCTAACCACTTAAAAAGCAGTCCAAACTGCAGAGAACCTGATTTACTGCTACAGAAGGAGGTCTTATCCTATATTAGCAATACAGAAGATAGTGCAAGGATAAGGCAGTTGGTAATTTAAGTAAAAGGTACATGCAGTATGTGTTTGCTTTCAGCATGCTGCAAATGGGCCAGCCCAGTGCTGGTCAATAACACAGTGGGCACTGGCTGGCAGGCACAGTTACTAGCAGAGAGAATTCTCCCTAGTTTCTCACAAATCCAGCAGCCAGTATATGTAACATTCTATATAGTAGACATACTCTTGCAGAGGATGAGCACATATAAAAGTCTCCATCTCTGCATTATAACTACAATTAGTCTTATCAAAGATTCTGGGTTAAACATGTTCTTTAATCCTTGTGATTTTGAGGAATAAAATCTTAAAAACCTCAGAAGAAGGACTGATATTCACATAACTTACACATATCTACAAGAATATCCAAATGAGTAGTAAAACAAGTGCCAATAGAAGATTGTCTTGTTGCATCAGTATAATTGCAGCTTCAGAAAAATTTTCCATGGCAAACATGGTAAATAAGCCAGCCTTCTACCTTTCCAAACTGTCTGGGTGTTAAGAGGGATGGAAACTCTCAGTATCATACCTGTTAGGTAGACTAATAGAGGGCTAAAGTTTCTGCTTCTGCTGACCCAGCAAGTTCCAGAGGCATTACATCTACATACCACTTCTAAAGTGGATGCTAACATGCAACTTCCAATTCTGTCAAAAAGCAGGAATGAATTAGTACAAATAGATCAAACTTGCAGTAGTATGAATCTCTAGAGTTTTTAATAAACTCAGTATTACTGCATAGAGTGGTGCCAGATGGTCAGACTGGACTTCCACCTGTAATTTTGTATACATGAAGCAGCAGTGGGGGAAGGTTGTATGCAGTAGGACCTAGTGTGAAAATTACAGATCAAAAGATAAAGAATAAATCCTGGCCCCTTGGATTTCCCCAACAAAAACTTTTCTTTACATTGGACTGATGCCTTCATCCTGCTATGTCAGAGGGCATTACTCTGCTGGACTACTAGCACACAACAGAGGACAGCTCTCCATCCTCATGCACTTAGGAGAAATGAAGGCCCTGCACACTTCAGGACACTAACTCCTATGAGTCCTTTTGAGTGCAGTTGTCACAAGGAAAGCAGCAGATCCTTTGTGGAACAAAATGGATGCAGGATATAAAAGCAGATCAAAAAGGAAATATGTCTCCTGTGTGTTGGACTCCACCAGGTTCAGAGTAACTGCTTCATCTGTTTTCTAGATTCAGAGAGTTAAAGTATAGAAGTGAACTGACTACAGATGAAAAAGTAAATCTAAGGCAAATAAAGATGGAAATAGCTGTGCCTGGAGTTGGAAGGGTTGGTGTACAGGAAAATAGGAGACAGTATAGTCTAAAGGATGGCTTTTCTGAGGGCTGGCATAGTGACTAGGATGAAGGTCTACTGCCTGAGTGTACAGATGGGTCCAAGGGATGCAGCAGCGCTTCACTGTCAGGAGCAAACAGACCATCAGTGGACCCATGCAGGGCTGGCCTGAACCCTTTAGTGCACCATCATAGAGTAGTTTGGGTTGGAAGGGACCTTTAAGGGTCATGTAGCCAAACCCTCTCTGCAGAAAGTAGGCACACCTTCAAACAGATCAGGCTGCTCAGAGTCCCATCCAAGCTGACTTTGAATATTTCCAGGGATGGTACACCTGCCACGTCTCAGGGCAACCATTTCAAGTGTTTCACCACCCTCATTACAAAAAAATTCTTCCTTACATCTACTTTAAATCTACCCTCTTTTAGTTTAAAACCATTAGCCCTTGTCCTGTTGCAACAAACCTTGATAAAAAGTTTCTCCCTATCTTTTCTATAGGGCCTCCTTCAGTACTGGAAGGCTGCTGTAAAGTCTCCCTGGAGCCTTCTCTTCTCCAGGATGAACAATCCCAGCTCTCTCAGCCTTTCCTCACAGGAGAGGTGTCCCAGCCCTCTGATCATTTTTGCCGCCCTCCCTCCTCTGGACCTGTTCTAACGGGTCCATGTCTTTCTTGTGCTGAGGACTCCAGAGCAGGATGCAGTACTCCAAGTGGGGTCTTATAAGAGGTGAGCAGAGCAGCACAATCACCTCCCTTGACCTGCTGGCCATGCTTCTTTTGATGCAGCCCAGGATACAGTTGGTTTTTTGGGCTGCAAGCACATGTTGCTGGCTCATGTCCAGCTTTTCATCCACCAGTACTCCCAAGTCCTTCTCAGGACTGCTTTCAATACCTTCATCCCTCAGCCTGCATTGATAATGAGGATTGCCCTGGTCCAGGTGCAGGGCCTTGCACTTGGCCTTGTTGAACTGCAAGAAGTTCACATGGGCCTATTTCTCAGACTTGTCCAGGACCCTCTGGATGGCATCCCATCCTTCAGGCATGTCAACCTCACCACTCAGCTTGGTGTCATCTGCAAGTAGGCTGAGGGTACACTTGATCCCACTGTCTATGTCACTGATGAAGGTATTAATACTTGTCCCAGCACAGTCACAGACCCAGCTTCAAACCCCTTCTTGCCCTGGTTCCTGGGGACTAGTGCCTCACCTGCCTTTAAACAGCACACCTGGCTTGTGCATGGCTGTGGGCCAAGGATTCTTGTCTGCATTACATTAGCATGAGAGTTTAGAGTTTGTGTTGGTGAGACACACGGGCATGGTTTGGTACATATGTGAGGGAACAGTGATGGACAGATGTTACTGTCTCTACTGCTTGGGCATTTAGCTCTCATTGAAAATGGCAGCTGTGAGGTTATATCTGTAGGAGAAGAAAGGTGGAATGGGCCACTAACTTAAAATTTATCTTAGATATCTTAGGCACATAAAAATTTAAAAATGCAAATATTGTGCAGTGGGTCAGACCACCAACATCTTTCTCAGAAAAAGTTGTGAGGAGTATTTTGCTATGACCTCACCCTATTTTTCTACATGAAAGAAAAATATTGTCTGACTTCCTTCATAGCATATTCTACATCTTATTGACAAATCACTTATGACACTAATTTATTAGCATAAAAATATTACTACACTCAAGACAGACTCCTTTGATTTACTACATTAGGGTTTTCCAAATGCCAAGGTCCTATCATCTCTTCTTGAGCATTAGAAGTCACTTGGCTTTTTGGTTTGGTTTTCAGTTTGGGGTTTTTTTTTGTGTGTTTTGGTTTTGTTTTACCCTGTTGCCTTGGCTAAAATCCTGAATATCAGAATGGCTTTCCAGCTCAGAGGAAGACTCACTAAGCTAAACCTTAAGAAATACAGGGTAGATTTTCAGAACCATCTTCTTTACATTAGCTCCTTGCCACAAAAGCCAGTGGAAAAGTAGGGAAAAAAAGCGGTGCATAAACACAGAAAAGTAAAATCTAATGACAATTAGAGACAAGATGCCTAAACTGCAACACTGTTTTTATTCTTCTTATGTGAAAACTACCTCTATTCCATGCCAAAGGAAAGAATTTAACTAAATACATATATTTCTTTTGCATTCAGGTGGTGAGTGTTGCTGTGTTTGATGTCTGCTTAGTTTTGTGAAATATTAACACCACATTATAGAAGCTGTACTCAAAGGCACCTGCTGAATTCCACAGAAGACACATACACATGAAGAAGTGTAGAAATTAATCTCTTTGGTGGTAGTGTGCCCTCCCCTCCACCAGCTTTGTTTCACTGCAGCAGTCATGCATAACCAGTGACTGACTACTGGTACTAGTCAAGGGGAGTAAGTCCTGCATCACTAATATTCCAGACTACAGGAGGCCATTCAGAAAACATATTAAAGATGGAAACCTGAGACTAAAATTAAAACATACACTCTCCCTCACATAAATTGATTTGGTATTTTGGAAAAGAAATCAAAGTCTCATTGACCTAAAGCTTGTGGCTCAGATGATATCCATGAACAATCAATTGGCTCATATTTAATTCAAGGATCTTTTTCTGGGAAAAAAAAAAAAAAATCTTCATAGAATCATTGAATGGCTTAGGTTGGAAGGGACCCAAGAGATCACCTAATCCAACCTCCCTGCCATAGGCAGAGATGCCTCTCAACTAGACCAGGTTGCTCAAGGCCTTGTCCAGCCTGGCCTTGAACACCTCCAGGGAGGGAGCATCCACAACCTCTCTGGACAATCTATTCCAGAGTCTCAGCACCCTCATATTGAAGAACTTCTTCCTAAGATCTAGTCTAAACACACAACTGAAGCTAACCAAACATTTTGTTACTCTTTCTTCAGCCAATAATAACTGCAACCAACCAACCAAAAAAAAATTTCACTATTATTTAGAAATGGGCTATCTAAATGAGATCTGAACAAAAAATTTGGACACATTTTTAAATTTTTCATGCATTTTCAGAGACTTTTATATACACGTTTCAGCAAATGCTATTTTAGCTGTAGCAACAAATTGAACACCTGTTGTTCATGTAATGTGTATCTGCCAGTCTCTCAGCTGGACCAGGTCTGTTTCCAAAGAGAATGTTCTTACTTTGTCTGAAAAGTAAACAATTCATCTGTCGATGGGGAAGCAAGTTTACTTGTGAACAGAGGAAATAACAGCATGGTGATATTATATATTCAGCATAAAAAACAGCACAAAGTTTGAAATATCAATAAATATATAAACATAGTATATAGGTCTAAATTGAATTCATATAAGTAAAGAAAAGCTAATTAGTGGCCATTAGGTTGCATTATGGAACATACCCTGCACATGCAGGCACACACCTTAAAAGCCGGGAGGAGTACACTTGCTCCTTTTTGATCTTCACACTGCCCACCAGCACGGCTGGTAACATACAGAAATACCCTAACCTTTCCCCTCCCTCACCCTCTCCAAGAGATAGGAAAGCACAGTATATATGCAGCTGCATAAAACTCTTGTTCAGAAACAAAATCTTTAATACGAACTTTGCACGTGTATATATCAAAAAGTCAGCACATCTCGTTGTCACATATGCCAGGCATTAGAAACTTATTCTGTCCTAAGATTGCTGAGATACTTGGCAAGACAGACGAGCAGTCTCTCTGTCTCCCTGATGGCGTCTGCACTGCTGCGGATTTGTCATGTAATTCATCGAGTTGAACTTAGCACATAAATTTTCAGTTATGACTAAAAAGTTAGAAAATTCTCCACTGATGAAAACTACATGTCCATACTGATAGTCGAACAGGGAGCACTTTGGGGAACAAGAGCAGGAAAAATGGATCAGTTCCAGGGCGTAAGAGTGACTTAGAGAAAGAAAGAATAAGCTACAAGAAACACTGGCAAGAAATAAATTCTCTGTTAACGCTTGAAGATCCTTCTACGTCCGTTGGTTTTCCAACCAAAATATCATTTAATATTTAAATTGCTTCCACCTTACATGGCAGTTTATTGAGATTTTTTTGAGAATAGAGATACCAGTAAACCAAAAGCATCTATCACAATCTGAACTCTGAATTTTAAACCAGCATCTCCACAAAAAATCACAGAGCTCCAATACTCAGTTATGGAAAACCAGAGTCCAGATCCAGACAACAGGTGAGGTTGTGAAGAACCTTCACCTAACACAGAAGGAATACAAATCTGTGCTTTTATATGAAATCTCATGTCATACAGAAAGGCCAAAAGGAACAAAGTCCCTTCTTGATAAAGCCTTGAACTTTTCACCAATACTATGCCATAATTAAGAGGTCATAGGCAAATGTGATGATTTTGCTCAGTTATTTTTCTTAGAAAAGCAGACTTTCTATCATCATTTTACATAGGGTAGGCCATGCTATAGGGCTGAAGTGCCAAAACCTGAGGTTCTTGCCAGTGAAAGATTTAACCTGGACGGAAGGAAAAAAAAAAACATTGCTGTTTGAACAATCCTTTAGAAGAAATTTGTCAAAGTCCTTACATAGGGAATGTATGTATACCTATAAAAATTGTTTCATTTTAATTCACTCGTTCCTTCTAATTTTCTAACATGTGCCACGGCTCTAAGGAGTACTAGTTTCATTGCTACCAACATATAAAGTAGTGACATACCCAGAGATCTCTTCTGTTTTTAACATTGGCCCAGTATACATTCCTGTTTTATTTGAAAGATGATTTTTAAAACTAAGTAATTCTATCATAAATGTCTTAGTACACAAACAGTTTTACTGCAGAAATATGACATCAAATAATAGATGTCAATTTGCTTTACAGATCATTGTAAATATCTGTACAAGAAACTTCTTACTGATAGAACACAGCCCACATTAGGAAGAAGCAAAGAGTTGGTAGGTGGTTTGCCTTAACGATGCCAGCAGAATAAAGCAGTAAAACTTTAGCTGCAGATAAGCCCTCTTACTCTACCACTGCAGTGTGGACAAGACTGAACGCAGAAGACATGCAGAAAAGAAAAATTCTGAAATGGAGAGCAAAACCAAAACCACCACCACCAACAACATAAATCAGAAACAAACAAAACCCCCAGCCTAAGGGCAGCTGTGCCGATCCTATTTTGTACTACTCTTATTTGTTTTCTTCCAGTATTCCTGACAAAGGAAATTACTCTGTATTTTCTTAAGACATCTGAATTTGAATGAAAAGAAAGAAGCCAGATGGAAGATGGGGTTTTCTGACAAGCTTACCTAAAGGAGTTTGAAAACAGGGGCTGGGGAGCGTGTAAACTGAGAAGAAACCAATTCAGAAGCACAGAGTCTTAGTGGAAGGATATTAGTACAAAGACAAAAAAACATCCTGCAAGTCACATCTGCACGCACACACCCTCTTCCTGCAACTTTTTTTCAGGCAGGGGCAGATAGCAATGGTACTCCACTCTTCTAGGGCCTCAGCCCCTTGAATAAACTCTGAGTTTGACTTACTTGTTAGGCCTCTCTCAATACTTGGATCCTAGTAGATGTGCAGCCAGCTAGTACCAGCACAGTCCTACTCAGGAATTGGTTCTTGATTCAGGTAGGCAACAGGTGTGATGATTCCCAAACTATCTGCTGAGAAAGAAAATAAGTATTGTAAACAAAAGCAGATGCACACAGAAAAAGAGAAAAGAATAAAAGAAAAAAGAAGGAAAAAATAAAATAAGAATAAAAGAGAAAAAGAAAGAAAATACTAACTTTAAAATTTAACTACAAGTAATTTTGCTGTTTATTCTTGTGTTTCTAACTGAAGGCAGGTGACATGGGCACAGAAGACTGTCATGAAAATGGGGGATAGGGAAGGCAAGAGGGAGAAATACAAACATTCACCTATCTGCTTGAGAGAAGCCAACAACAAGAATAGCTGCTACGTTGCAAACCTGGTCCAAGTTCCTGTTTTGCTTGATTTGGACTATGCACCTGAACTTCAGCCTACCACCCTAGCCAAAGCAACCTAACTAACCACAGGGCTATACAGACTCTTCTCCTTCCTCCTGTCATACGTTCCACTACAAATATATTATTATGTGGTCACTACCAAGAGAAAAGAATGAAAGAAACCCATTTCACAGTAGGTAATAGCCACATACAGACATCTTTTAGGATGAGTGCTGGGGAGAGTAGTGTCACTACTCAGAGTTTTTTAGGAAACAAAGATTTCAAGGCCAAGTATAATCAGTCTAGCAAAGAGATGCCAGACTCTTGGGTGAAACTTCAGCAGGCGGAGAAACAAAAATTATTACTCACAGGTGCTGCTATGTCAGGGATTTGCATCAATGCAGACCAAATTAACTAATTATGGCTATTTAGTGCCAGTGTCACTACTTACTACTAGTGTCAGTGACTTGATCTATTCACTACAGCGGTTGCATGGAGAGAGCAAAGCATAACAGAAAAAAATAACTCTAAATACTCCTGAGTTCCCACAGTCCAAAACAGGAATGCAACACCAGAGGTGCAGTTCCTGTTATTTCTCCTTCTCCACATCCTCCCAGGAAGGGCTCAGCTGCTATAACACATTATTTTGGATGTATGGACCTTGGCTGCCTTTTTTTGTTGTTGTTTTTGGGGGGCTGTTTTTTTTGGTATGTGTGTGGCAGTTTCTTTTTATTTTTTTAGCTCTGTTAGCTTCTGAGCTACATTTCTCAGAAGTGGAAGGTTAGACCTGGGGTAGTAATCAAAGCATAGGTCTAACTCAGCTGAGGAAGTCTCCTGTGGTGTTTGATGGACTCATGAATGATTGCTGGAAGGGAAAAAATCATCAGCACACGAATCTTCTGGTCCAGAACTCATGCTTTTTGGCTACTATAGTCCTTCCTTGCATCCTGTTTTTAATTGTGGCTCTCAATGACTAAATTTACTTAGCCCAGAGGAATAGAAGCTGTGATAGAAATGAGGCAGACTTCTGATGCCTGAGAAAGTTTTTGAATAGCCATGTTCCTTTGAGTGAAGTAAGATGACAGCAGTCTGCTCAGACCTGTGGCTTGCTGTGAGCACTGAACACTGATGACTTGTTTTACCACCCATGGTTTATCATCCTTTCCTTGAGAAAGGATGTGGCAACAGACAGGAAACTTTTCCCCATCTGTAATATAACTACAACATTGCCCCTGAAGGTGTTTGCACCAGCCTTTGCTCTCAGCCATCAGTCTCTGTTCTCACTCGGGGTCTGTGCTTGGGTACAGCAGTCTTTGATATGACCACAGCTAATCAAAAAAAGCTGCACAGGTGGGGTTTGCAGTCTTTCTGAATGAGAAAGTTGAGGTTAGCTTCATCAAAAGCTTTTGAAGGAGGAGAAAAAGGAGGATTTGAAATCAGGATGTCTGGATGTATTAAGTTCTCTTCACCTCCATGGTGTGGAACACTGTGATCGTGACACAAAGGAAACACATGGACCAGCTTTTTTCTGGTCTTTTTTTTTTTTTTTTCTTTTTACGAGTTCAATTTTATCTCTTCATTGTATGTATAGAATTATTGCTTTTACTTGCATTTTTCTCAATAAAATAAATCTCAGGAGGAAGGAGAACGCAAACAGGCAGTGTTTCCCACATGCATCACTGTACCAGTCCCTTCCTTCAGCGGGGTTCGGTTAGGTCGCTCCATTATACAGCACATTATTTTTAAACAGTTCATCGACTCTTTCCGAAACGTTCCTTCTTTAATGAAATCTGACACGTCAGAAAAGAGAACGGGAAGTTTTTGTTGCTTGTACTTTTCATCTGAAGCCAAGTGTTGCTTACCCCGAGCGCCTCAGATAGGAGGGCAGGCAGAGCCAGCGAGCCTCCAGCCGCTGAACTCTGAACTTCGGCCGGCCCCGGCCCCGCTGAGCTCGGTGACAGGGAAGCAGGCAGACTTTGAGCCCCGGGCTCGGGGCTGCTGCAGAGCTGCCAGCACAGGAACAGCTGCACTTCGCAACCTGAACTTTGTACTGAGACACATGCACATTTAATCTCCCTAACACAGCCTTTGTTTCATTACTTATTAACATCTCCTCCTTGAGTAAAGTTCTTTGTTAATGAAGCTCTAAGGCATGGTGGGAGGGTTTTTTCCACCTTCCTCTCCCCAAAAACATAAACCTCACCACCCAACTATTAGAAAGTAATAAAGAAAAAGCTAAGAGTTATGCACCTTCTGAATACGGTGGGTATTTGTTGTGCACTCTGTTCTGAATGACTGTTGCAATAACCAGAGCTAACTACAGAGATCAGACAGTATTCTGGGGCCCATCTCTGCAGAGATCCCTTCTTGAGACCCTACTCACAGTAATTCAACATGTAGCAACATTCAACCTTATTCAACAAATCAGATAAAGAAATAAACTAGTAGGAAAGTATCATTCCACTCACACTAAAAAGCCATATTTTAAGAAAGTATCATGGTGTGTTTTAAAGTTGTACAGCTTTTTGCTCTGCTTTTATTTTGGAGCAAAAGTGCTTGGCTTCTTTTTATTTCACCATAACATACACTGACACTCAAGCACAGCAAATTCATGGAGAAGATATTCAAGGCCCAGATCTATTTGTGTCCCATCTGTTTGTTAGCCCTCACTAAAATAAAACTTTGATCAGGAACAGAAACCTACCTAAACAAGAACCAAATGAAAACTTCAAGAGTGGGGTCAGATAAGATGCTTAAATCATTTCTGTACCAGAAGTAAACACTGAAGATGCACATATGCATTTACTTTAACAAAACCTAGTTACTGAAAGCTACTGGAAGATCCTGGTGATGTCCCGTTTATGTCTGTGTTGTAGTAACAATATGGAGTCGCAAAGAAGATTACGAAAATAAAGGTTTCCTGGACAATTCTTCTTATGCAACTAGGGTAAAACAAACACTTGGAAATATTTTTTTAATAATTTGTCTTCAGATACTGCAAATATTTGTCACAGCCTGTTTGAAGGAAATTATCCACAGACAGAGGGATAACAGTTACACTTTTCCTATTTTCCATCACTACCACCTTTTCAACGTGAATTTCTTTCCATGCCTCTGTCATCAGCTTTCTTTTCTTCCTTTTGTTTTTTTTTTTTCTTGCATACGATGGAGGGAGACACACACCCCACCACCCCACCCAGCCTTCCTTGTTTTCCATTAACATGATACAAAACAGAAAATTTTCAACTACTCTAGAAAGACAGGAGGGAAAAGAATAAACAAGTCAAGTGATTTGAAACTGGACTGGCAGGACTTGGAAGCAATCAGGTAAGGATGTTCAGCTCCTGAGCTTCTCTCTTGTGAGAAGCCCATGACTTTTATTATTTGGATCTATTTGTTTACCCACCACCATCAGTGCACTGCTTTGAAAGCATTATCGTTCATCTAATCCTGGAGTTTGATCTACATTCTTTGCAGAAAGCAGACTGACAGAAAATGATAGAATTACTGTTCCTGTGTTACCACTGTTTTGGGTAACAGTACTGTTGTCCTCCTATAACTGCAAAGCAGCTAGAAAACTACAAGATTATACCTTATAATTTTGCTTTCTACATCCAGAAAGCCAAGATTTCTCCTCCTTGAGGTGCCCTCCCATGATCAGGCATGCATTATGCATGCTTTATCACCTCACTCCTGGAACACAGCCCTCCCATCACATGGGTCTACCATGATGATCATGGGATTTAGCTGTTGCTAAAAATAGACATGATTGTTTGGAATAGATCCTGCTTTATTTTTGTGTACGGTTTCTGAATGGTGTTAGACAATAAAACCTTTAGGTTGGATTCTGGAAAACACATGCCTGCTCCTCCCATCAGCTCATCCATGGTGTCAGATGGCCTCTCCAAGAGGGCAGACGTGAAGATCTGTACTATTTGCTTGGCTAGGGACAGCCACAGATGTGAACATGAATGAAGTCATGCAAATCATAGTCTCTATGAACAAAGTATGCAAGCCTCTGGGAAACTACAATACCTTTAATTGAAATATATAAATAAAAATTCATAAACATGGAAAGAAAACAACAAGAATGAGTTAGGTCTGAGAAAAAAAAAAAGAAAGCCTCCTTCCAATGAGACATTGAATTAAATGTTTTTTGCTTCAAAGAGAAGATTATCATCTTTGAGGGACTAGAAAAGAAGAAATTTCAGAAGACGTTAAATTAGTGGGCAGACACAGAGCAGAATCTAATATTTGCAAGTTCAATCCGGAGATAAAAAGCATGTTTCAAGTATAATTAGCTACTCTTATGAATTGTCAAAAGATGTGGTAAATTCTCCATCACTAAGAAACTATTTTAATTGTTGTATGCTTAGCTTACACTAGAGCCCAGAAGTCTCAGTCAACACAGGCCCAATAATCTTTATCTAGCTTCTAGCATAAGCCACCTTCTCTGTCTGAAAAGTATTCCTGTTGCTAATTCCAAGTTGGATTATTTTTTCTTGAGTAATCCAAGGTGAAAGAATCACGACAAGTGGATAATTAGTGTACACAACACCAGGTCACGTAGGCATTATTTATATAATGTTAGCATTCCTCAGTCCAGTGCTTCCAGGAAAATAATAATAAAAAAAAAAATCCATAATGTCTAATTCAGGTTAGGAAAACAAACAACCCCCACCCAAAAAAAATCAAAAAACCCAACAACCCTCCTCCCCCCATAAAACAGACAAAAAGAAGTATTGCTTATATATAAACTTTAAAATATTCAATGGTGTGTATAGTATTGTAATGTGCATTTATCAAATTAAGAATCCACCAGAGAGACCAAAGGTTTCACTTTATCAAGCACGCTACCAATTCACTCCCAGAACGCTTCAGTATTGTTCTATACCCTAAAAGAAAAATACAGCTAGCAGAAAATTATTACTTTTGGGTCCTCTAGGAGTTTATATGGATAGCTCCTATTAACACTAATCAGAGTTAAGGGCAGAAATCCCCCATGGACAGCTATGTTGTCTGGGGATATGTCCATAATTAATATGTTCTAAGAGTCTAATTTAGAAACAAAGTAATCAGGCTTAAGATGAGTTATATTAAGACCAATAAACCTCTCACTGAATATTTGCCTATATATATAGTATCCAATGTCAGACTAATGTATAGTTTACAAGCCAGCTTCTAGATAAAACAAGCTTTATCTTAGCTGTATTTGGAAGCATGAAGTTCAAATACACAAGAAGAAAAAGACCACAGAGGGGTTTGTTTTCTTTGTGTTTCTTACTCTTCTGTGTAGCACATCATTATTATAAATGTTAATGCTCATCATTTTTCTTTTTCACATTGTAGTGCCCAAACTCAGCAAAGCTTACATAATCCTAACACTTCTGATGTTACAACCTAAAATTACCATGCAGCACCATGGGAATATTTGTAATAAGAAAGATGTGAAATGGGAACTTCATGACAAGTACATGGAGGAGAGAAGAGGAAGCTAGATGGGCTTGAGCATGAATGGTTTTGCAAGTAAGAGATGCTGTAATGGGATAAGGAATATGAAAGGAAATAATGCAAATGGAATTTGGTTTCAGTATTATTTAGGATTTCTGTTTCAGCAAGAGACATTTTCAAGTCTGTGGCTGCTGATGCTCCAGCACAATTGGTGCTCAAGTCATACATAATGTATTATACAACACAGTATATTAACTCAGCTTCAAAGTGTTAATATGTCATGAAACTTAATTCAGATATCACAGATTATGCAAAGGAGATAGAGATATGGAAACACACTCTTGCTTCTCAGAGGTGACAGCTAGACTTTGTTTTGTGTCCTTCAGTCCAACAGGACATAGCAGCAGCTCACTCTAAACCTATTTCACAAGGTGACAGCTCGGTGGCTCTTCAACCCAGTATTTTTGGAAAAGATCTCCCATACTGAGGGCAAAATGATGCATTCAGAAAAAAAAAAAAAGCAGAAGCCTTTAAATACAATACAATAACCCAGGTTTTGCAGTGCCACATCTGCAAATACATTTTATGCTGCAGATGTGAAAACTGTATAATATAAAACCAGAAGAAAGTATCATTTACCTCCAATGAAACAAAGTCCTAGCTTAAGTGCTCCATGGGTAAAGAATTCAGTTGTACTCTTTGAATGTTCCGGAATAGATGGCAGCAATGGAGACAAACTGTTTTCTTGATTGGCAGCTGGGAAAAAAGATAGCAAACCTTTGGCCCCATTAGCTCACTTGGGAATGAAGTTGCCTGGAGACTCATCTAGTGCCTCTGTCAGATGGGAATAGAGCCCATGACAATCTACAGTACTTAAAATGGAGGTAGAGAGCTTCTCCTATTTCCACACACACTGTTTTTGTGAGTCTCTCTCTCTGAGAACTTCCAGACTTCATAGAGCCTACTACTGAAGGAGACCGCAAGCGACCTCTACCAAAATTGCACTGGAGGCAGCAGAAGTAAAGCACCCACAGGAAGCTTCTGCTTGTGGTATGAAGTTTTCCAAATCCCTTTTGCAGGTGCTTCTGCTGAGGGAAGACAAGTGTGGTCCACTGTCTAAGCCTACAAGTGTTAAGTTTAGCCCCTGACACCACCATATCATTCCTGCATGACCTTGGGCCCTGATGCTTTTTAAAAGAGGTTTGAAGATGTAAGTCTAATTGTCTCTGAGTGTCACTTCTTCTGTAGAAAAGGGAAGATGGAGCACAATTTTCTACGTACAGAGATAAAATAGGTAGATAATATTAAGCATTGAAATACTAAGAAATTATGGAGATATATTAAATATTTAATATAGAGTGCCCACTAACACTCATTTTCTTTTCATTTGTTTAACTTCAGGTAAAACAGCCAAAGCTTTTACAGGATGTAATTAGAAAATATTATGCAAAATACTATTATGCAAAATACTTAATGATTTCATTCAGAGATTCTATAGGATTCCCATGATTTGAAGCAAGAACTCGAAATATAATCCAAAGATGGTTAAATAAGTGTCTTCGTGAGCAAAAATCCACCTATTTTTAATTAAAACACAACTCTGCCTCAGAAATAACACACATTACAGCTCAAACCCAGAAAAAAACGACCCTAACTCTTGAAGCTTTGAGGAATCAAAGTTTCAGTTAATGAACTGTGAAGACTTAAGCCCTCATGATTATCTAGGTCATGTTTTTCTTTTTATTGTTTGTACTAAGCTGAGGGGGAAGGGGATGCTTTCATTATTCAGATATAATAAACACACTCACAAGAACAGACTCCATTTGGACTAGCTGGGCAATCCAGTGTATTTGGAGACCAAGAAAAATAAACCAGAACAACAGATGAAGTCCAGGATTCCCTGGAAGAAAAACCAGCTGACTGGACTTATCACAGCCCTGTACACTAGCCGAGGCAGGATATGTCCCTCCTCAGTGGCCAGTTTGGGGAGGGTGGGAAGAAATAAAACAAAGTAAAGAGGTGCTGTCTGGAGGACACAGCTCGTACAGAGGAGAGTCCCCCACATAGCAGAGAAAACTTGATATTATTTAAGAATACTAAGACATAATGAGGAGTTGTATTCTGTATCCTTTCATAAGCTACTAAGAGGTTACTTCTGTAAGGTCAGCATCTGATGCTACCAATCCCCCCAAAAGTCACTTCCTTGAATACACATTCAAGAAAACAACATTCATGGTGTCTGACAGACAATTTAGGAGCCTGTTAAGCCATCCTGTTACAAATACACACCACCAAGAGTTAAACATTTTTTCAAATAATAAAAAAACATATCACCATATCATACTTCACCACCAGCTTCTCCGTCAGCTACTTCAGAGAGCACCCAGCTCCAGTCTGAACTCATCAACTTACTTCTGTCCTGTTCCTTGGTGGCAGAAGCCCCAGGTTCTCCTTGTCTCCCCTTGGTCAAGTTAGAGAGGCCCAATTTCTCCTAGATACTCCTCACGATGTCTCGCTTCATACTTTCTCCTCTAATGGCAATCTCATTCTGGAGCTTCTACCAAATATGGCCGTGAAGGCTTAGTTTTCCCATCCCTTGTTTTCTGCAATTGAACTTAGTATACACTAGAAGACTTAGGATGTATAATTAAGGCCTAGGCTGTAATAAAAGGGATGCTCTTTTGTTGAAATTCTCTGCCCTACTGTGGCTGCTTTAAATCTGTATTTCTATCATTCTCTAATTAGTATCTCTCTTCTGTCTTTAGGCTGGCTTTTCCTGTTTATAAGGCTGTGGTAAAACATTGTAAGTCATTTAACCTAGAAAAAATGATCATACCAACAGCTTATGAAAGCTGCAATTATCAGTTTGCTCTCAGTATTCCTTATTCAATACAGATGGCAATAATTCTAACAGAAAATGGGCATAAGAAAAGGGTTACTTGAATGATTTAAACTCTTCTACCTACACACGCAGCACAACTTCCGAGGACTTCCACACAGGAAATAAAAATATCTCTGTGGGGCTAATTAGTTCAGGTGTGGCAGCAGGCTGATGAGTCTAGAGGTGGTTCATCTGGAATTGGTTCAGGTATTCACGCACTGCCAAACAATATGAACATATTTTCCCCATCTCTCATGCTATTAACCTTGTTCCAGCAAGCATCCTAGCATGCAGAAAAAGCAAAAGCACAGGAGCCAAGACAACAGGCTCACCAGAAACAAGAGCAACCTGCTAAATACATAGAAAAAGGGTGAAGAGTGTGGAATGAGGAATGCATAGGAGTAGTGTCCCTCCAATTCCTCTAGCCTATCCATTTTCTCACATCCCTCCCCTCATTACCTGTGACAGTTCTTCAGGTTGTACAGTCACTGTTCTAGTTTATCCAATCAAGAGCTTGGATTACAGCCGCCTGTCAACTTGTTGCTGTGTGCTTGCACACCAAACACAGACCTAGGGAGAACCTAAGCCTGTTTCCCCAGCGTCAGAAACAGTGAAAAGAAGCAAAGTCCCCAGACAACTCAGCCATCAACTCTACAACAGAACACCACAAAACACTTCATTCCTGACAGGCATTCAAAATAGATTACACAACAAATCAAAAAATCACCATGGGCCTCTGCATCATGATATGACTCTCAGTTCTTTGAGGCTGGTCCATACAGTAATGAATTTATTATGCATCTTTGATCCTGCATACCAGCCTCTGCCAGCAAATCCACCTCAAGGATATTCCTAATGTTCCAAGTCTTGAGCAGCTTTAGTCTGTATTAATTAATTTTAAAAGGAAAAAAAAAAAAAAAATTAAAAGATACCTATGTGCCCTAGGGCAATATTCAGCCTGATCCCACTGACAGCTTTCCTTATGGCTTTGAAATGCATTACCTTCTGCAAGAATAGAAGCTTTATAGCAGCCTTCAAAATGAAGCTTCTACCTTCAATACAGCAATTGCTGTTGCTTTGGTGGCAGATCAAGGTCTCTGTGTGGTAAAGAACAGCAATTACCCAGTGAATATAACAAATATGTCAGCAAGCATATATGAAAAAGAGTGTGTGTAAAGACAGAAAGCTCTGACAACACCTAGACAAAACTCATCCCAGACAGTCTTTTCTCAGCAACAGCTCCTAGGAGAGAGGAGGGAAAAATTAAAACAAGTCTGGCTGCATATTTTGCAGTTGCTGAAGTCTGAAGACATTTATACCAAACACAGTAATTTACTCACAGAGGCTGAGTTTTTCACTTTGTTTGTACAATGATTGGATGCCAGAGGAATGGAAAATTCTTGCTAAGAATTCCTTCTCCTGGGTCAACTGAACCTAAAAGGATTTAAGAGAAATTGGATGCCTGCTCTGAAGAAAGCCATTAGTGCAAAAGCACTATGAGAATACAGATGTAGGAGAGCTCTGAACCCATTTACAGATGCTAGACCAGAACATTGGACATAGACTCCTTTATAAACCCTCTGCTAGAAAAAGAATCACAGCTTTAGCTAGACATAGAATCACCTCACAGTCAACAAAACAGACACCAAAACCGTGCCAAAAATTTCCCAGAGCTTCTCATTTCTTTCAGAGGAGGACACGATTTTGATCAGGCGAAACCAAAGCATGAATTCCATTCATTCAATACAAACACACTTACCTGTCAGATTTCCCTTCTGCCTGAGTTACAGTACCAGCTGTGGGGTTTACACCTCACCACATGTATCTGCTCAGTAAGGATGGGTGGATTGTTATGGCAGCCTTCTCCCTCTGCCCATCATCCTTTCCAAAACAAAGAAAATGGGTGTAACCTCAGCTCTAAAAGTTGGTTGATGATAACACAGACTTATTATTAGTCTTTCATCTTAATAATTAACATTTCAAAAGTTTTGATTTTATTAATGAGTCCTGTTACAGGTAAGGAACATTGTGCGCTCTGGAATGATTTTTTTTTTTTTTTAAATGCTTTTAGAGTATTTTTCATTATTAAATCACTATTCAGGTTTCCAGAGCTGCTGTTACAGATCTTGTAATAGCTTGACACCCCCAACCCCTCTTTTAATTCCAATTCACTATCAAGGTGAATCACTATCTAAAATTATGAGTATACTCTTCAGATATCACTATCTAGAATAATCAGGCTCCTTAAGCTTAGCAGATACAGTAATAACACACCTAATTTTTCACTTTCATTATAAGGTCCCTCTGGGACACAGCAGAAGGAAGATTGTTGTATTATTAATATTATAAATAATTAAAGTGAATGAAATATACCAAAACTGGAAAGCATGAACCAAAGGAAGAACTAGCACACAAGCCTTAATGCAAATTATTGGCTCTGTGTCTATACAATACCAGCCATATATGTTCTGTACTCTTTTATGTCTCTGCAAGGTATGCATTAAAATCTTACTGGAGCAAAATGATATAATTTCCCACTCATTTTCCACACATGGAAGTATCTACAGAAGGTGCAAGGCAGGGGAGAGAGTGGTCAGTCAGTCGTGTTTTAATTTATGGCTATTTTTGCCTAAGCCCTGAATGGCCTGCCAATTATGAATAGTACCAGCTGGGCTGTCAGGAGAGCAGGCTAAGAAGGACACACAGAAGAAGAAAATAATAATAATATAAAAATGAAGAGCAGGAGAAAAGTTTGGATTGGAGGAGACCTGATGAGAATCCCAACTCTGATGTTAAAATGCTTTACTACAGTCCTATCTTCCCAAACTCCACAAATAAAAAGATTATTATGATCATCATTATTATCTGGATGTAGGCTTATAATACAGCTAGGATTACACCCTAGACTTCTTGGGACATAATCCTGATACCTCATAAGTATAAAAGTTGGGAATTTTCTGTGCTTAAATAAGCAGTAAAACTAAGAATTGCATATGATGATGGGGACAAGAATCTTTTAAAGGGTCTTCTTTTTATTTTCAAATAAGTAATAATCTACTAGGGTTCTATTTATTTATTCATTTGACATAATTTACATGAGTTCTATACAAAATGTTAAAAAAAAAAATAAAATCAGTATCATGGCAGCCCTACTGTTTTTAGGAAGCTCTTTTCCCAGCCCGTATCACAGGGACAATATACAAAATAATTGTTCTAAACAAAACAGGTGAATGCTCAGCAACAGAGTCATGTCTAGAGCAGATTGTGAGGGAACAAAGACTAAACACTGGCATTAAAAGACAAAGATTTTGTTCCATTGCTGCTAGGATGTCAGTGCTGGATCCACACTGGTGCATACACAGAAATGTTGCATTTGGCAAAGCAGTAGTTTTGGAAAGTGATGAAAGTCATGCTTTTCATGACTTGTCCTACCTGTGAAAGGAATTAAGAGATTTTCCCTATGCTTTATTGTAATCTACTTATTTGTGGATGCAGATCAGTTTAAAAAGAAGTATATTTATATTCATGCATTTCACTGTATATCAGCATCATACTGATAAATTCTACTATAGCCTTCTCTGCTCTCGTTTTCATAGCCTTGTAGGAGAGGCAAGGCAGGCAAGCCAGTATGAAAAGCCAGCAGGCTATAACTCCTCTCCTACAGACAAGCGACAATTAATCACATTCACCAGACAGGTAGCTCTTGTCCTTTAACACTGAAGGAAACATAAAACTCTCCTCTCTGAGCACTGATTGTCCAAGTGATATTGGAGCTCTCAGCTACTGAGCCACTGAGATACTTCAACATTAGGTAAAGCAAAACCTAAATATGCCAGTCTTCTGCTATTTTATTAATCCTTATTTTTCAAGGGAGCATTGAAAGCAGAGCCAACTGCTGCAGTGGAACATTTATCACCAGTTTTCCCTGAGAGATGGTTAAGTTGTTCCTCCTGTGCCAGGGGTTCAAGGTCACTGGGGCTCATTCAGGCTCCTGAACGCAGCACCCCTGCTCAAAGGAGAGACAGCCACACGCATGATTGAGGGAGTGCAGCACCAGGGACTGAGTCATCCCTCTAACCCTAACCCTTGGAACAAGAAGGAAGAGAACAAACCAGTGTTATCACCATGAAATACATCTACTGTAGGACTAAGAAGGATTATTGCTTTTTTCAGTTTTGCTTTCAAGCAACTAACCTTTCTGGTTTTGCTTTCTCCATATACGCATAACTCATTGATTCACTCTGACAATTACATAAGGCTTTTGAAGTGCAAAGAGAGACCAGAAAGTACATCCAAAATCTGGGACAGACATAGCTCATCTGCTTCTTAGGGCTCCCTAGCATAGGTTTTATTTTCAAGTGAGTCAGTCACGTTTCAGTGAGTGTAACAAAGTTATTTTTGTAACTTTTCCAAAAACTCTTGGACTAAGACATGATGGTGTACTGACCCCTTGGAGTGGGAAGGGATTACAGATCTAATTTCGTGAGACCACACAGAAATGTTAAGATTATCTGTGGAATCTCTCCTTCAGTCACCCAGCAAAATACAAGCACTCAGAAATCCACCTTTTTGAAAAAAATATATGGGTCTTATTCTAGGTACTGAAGATTATTTAACCCAGGAGGGCTAAATTAAAAACCCTCCATGTTGCAACCTGATCCCCAAGTTGAGACCTTCATTGGCTTTGCCAACTCAACAGAAATCTCACTGAAAAATTGCAGTAAGGACACGTGAAATGGGAAGTCCTGTTTGTTATATAAGTACATTCATCTCACTTTGACACAGGCTCCAGCCTCCTGATAAGCCAGAAGCTGACAAAATGAACATTTCAGCATGTAGGCCAAAAGTGTAGGCAGAAATGGGTGATGATAAGGCCAGATGAACAGGCACAAGTGGGGTTTTTTTTTGGGTCACTTTGTTCTCTCATGTAGCAAGTGCTAGGACAAGAGGAAATGGCCTCAGGTTGCACCAGGGGAGGTTTAGGTTAGATATTAGGAAAAATGTTGTTAAAGAAAAGATTGTGAGGCACTTTAACAGGCTGCCCAGGGACATGCTGGAGTTACCATTCCCTGGAGGTATTTAAAAGACATGTAGTTGTGGTGCTTAGGGACATGGTTTAGTGGTGAACTGGCAGTGTTGGGTTATGGTTAGACTTGATGATCTTAAAGGTCTCTTCCAATCACAATGGTTCTATGATTCTATGTCAATAATGTCACGCAAATGGAACATTGCCCAGCCCGCAGTGAACAGCTGTTCTCCAAATGACTAGTCACACAGAAGGAGGAAGGTCATAAAATTCTTCATTTTCAGAAGGAAGATAGTGCTTCTCCTGATGCCACCTCTTTTAATCAGTTACTCTTTTTCCATCCAGTTTTACATTGGAACAGTCTAGTCACAATGTGTATGCAAGAACGTGTCTCATACATGTGAGTCTGAATTTTGAGCGTGCTAGTGTTTTGCCTTCAATAAATCACCTGACAGCAGCGCTCCACTCCTGATGTGGAAGGTTTCAGTGAGCAGTGAACTAACTTCTGAAATTCTCTGGAAACAAAAGTAATTTATAAGAGTAGAATATCCTTCCTACTAATGCTCAGTTACAGACAGAATATAAAGTTGTTGTTGCGTTCTAAAAATTCCAACTCAAAGTTCAGTGCTTAGTCTGTTGAAACCATCGCTTTAGTAAACAACTTGCAAAAGCTTAGAGCCAAAAAGGCCTCAAGATGGTAGATAATTTAGAAACCAAGCCACAGCGTACATCTATTTGGATTTACCTCACCTGTGGAGCCACAAATACTGGAAGAAAGTTTTAAAAAATTGAAAATTTCAGAATAAAATGGAGGAAACACTTTTTACTTGTATTTTAAAAACTGAGTCCATCTAAATGCAATGCTATTTTCTAGATGCTTACAGATAATAGCAGGTAGGATAACATCCATAAAGCAAACCAGAATATAGCTTTCATCATCTCAAAAGTGTTTGAAAACCCAGCCTATGCCAGGACAAAACGTCTGGTATTTGCCCCTAACCATTCCAGTCATCCTGTTTTTGAGGATCACAGTGATAAACAGTTCCCTGAAGCATACTGTAATTCTGCAGCACTGATGAGCCCAGTATCACTGCCTGTGTTAAGGGCAAGTTCAAAGACTATTCAGTATTTGCTTGATAAGCTTCTCAGAGAGATCATTAACTAGGACAGTTAGCTATACTCTTCATGAAAATCTTCTGGCTTGTCTTCTTTTTCCTCATCAAGATCCCCATTTTAGGGAACCTTTCCCAGCTGCCTCAGTACATCTAAAGGGAAAGGTACACACATGGCAGGACCAGGAAGTGTTTTTAACTGGCTGAAGCTTAAAGCTTTTAAAGGACTGAAATGCAGTGGAAAACATTTGCAAAGCTTAGGTTTAGTGAGAACGTTATTTCAGGAGATGCCTTGGGTAGCTCCTGGTGATACTCAGTTCCAGCACTCGAACAGTAGGAGTAAACGAAACCAACCAGAAGAGAACCTTAGTGGTACCTCATCCACCAGAGTGAACTGCTGGTGCCTAAACGTCTAAAAACACCAATGTTTTGGTGGTGTCATGATGGCTCTGCACATGGCAGGGTAGCAGAGGTGACCAGCCTAGCCCCTTAAAGGTAATGTTGCACAGAGCATTCACCAGGATGGATCTGATTGTCACAATTGTTTGTTCTTTAGATGACTCCTTCCAGCAAGCAATCTATAGAGTCTAAAATAATACGAAAGGAGACCCTTGTTAATACCAGAACATTGCTTTACCACACCAGCAATTTTCATCTAAAAGAGGAACTAGGCAGAAGCAACTTTTTTGTTGTGACCTCCATCCTCTCAGGTCCTACTGTCAATGAACTGTTACCAACAAACTGCTCCAGTAAAAAGTTTCCGCTGCATCTGTGCAAGGCATCTGTGGGTTGGACAGCATTAATTCCTCTAACCCTGAGCAAGACAGTCCTGCTCAAGTCCGGCACGTAGACATAACTCCACAGATCTGAATTAACAGCAGCTTTGCAGTGGATCAGCTCCTGTCTAATTCAGGACCAAGAAGCTCTAGCAAACATCTTTAAGCAGCTCTAAAACCCAGAAGCAACTAGAGGTGCCCAAGGCCATCACAAGGATCAGACACAGACTGTTCCTCATGGCAAGTCAAAGAGAGTACCTGGGTGTCTCTGAAGGGCTCTCAGCTGGTCCCTAGCCCTTTGGAACAGAGGCAGGAGCACGATCCAGAGGTGTCATGAGTTAGAACAATCAGGAGAAACAGCTACCTGAGTGGATGCTCATACTACTAAAGATGAAAATTAAAACCAGAACATTTTCAGAGCAAGGTTTCCATTTATATAGCAGGAATAATTCAAGCAGGAGGAAAATTCAGCTGACAAAACCAGCAGGATAGCATTAAAGAGATATAAAGGAAAAGAAGGAGAAACCTCAGCCTCTCCAGCCACAGCTGTCAGGCAGTTTCCTCCTTCCCAGCACTTGAGGGGTGAGGGAGATGTGGTAGTGGGAGGAGCCCTGACTGCTCTGCAGGGCCTCACCATCACATCTCCATGCCTCCCACCAGCACCTGCACCTCACCAGTAGAAATGTCAGCTTTAGGAGTCCTGTCAGGTCCTGGAGGAAAGATCCAGCATAAATATCTTTCTTCTTTGCTGTCTTCAACAGCTGATTTTAGACTGCATGTTCTTTTCCTAACTCTGATTTCTGAGTAACCATACAGAGCAAATACAGTAGATCTCACAATCTCACAAGATCCCACTTGGGTAACGTCATCAAGCAGCTTGGGTTTTAGCAGGAAAGCTTTACCCTGCCAGCACTCACACACAGACCTAAAGGTCCCCACTTGCAGCAGAACGGGCGTCTGCTTTCCCAGGCTGGCTGTGAGCGCTGCCCTGCCAAAGGCAGCAGTTACTCAGATGACACATGGCATTTCAGGAATCACATTGTCCAGCCACAAGGAAGTGAACTACAAGGGAAAGCTATGGTAACCTTATCATCTGATAAGTGTGGGCTTCTTCTTTTGTTGTGTTTTTGTGGTTTTGTTTGTTGGGTTTGTTTTTAATTGACTTCTGCAGTGCAAACTTTGCTTTAAAAAAACTCCTCAAGTGTATGCTTAAACAAAAATGACAGATAAAGATTTATTTGAAACAACCTATAGCTACTCTGGGAAATCTGTTTAGCTTAATTTATGAATAAGTATTCTAAAAGTTTAGGTTATATGTAGATATTCACTGTTGACATAAAAGATAGTGCTATCAGTCTCTCATTTATTAAAATCTCCCTAATTCCTAGGAGCCTCAGATGTTGCCTTCCAGGAAGAGAAATGAAAACAAAGGAGGAGGAGGAGAGGAAGCAAAAACCATCCAGAATACACACTTCTTTTTAGACTTCCCAACAGCTGATCTTCAGAGTGGGGCTGACAAAGCCTGAACACTAGAAAAGCCAAGCATTTCTGTTCATGTATTTATTTATAATCATAGAATCACGCTTCCTCACCAATCATTAGAAAATATGGATCAAAAGGAACAAGACTTCTGCCCAGGAAGGCAGCAATTTGACCACATTTTAAGCTCTAGAATATTTTAAAAGCTGGTGAAATTCCATCTGTATGTATATTTTGAGGTTTCAAAATGAAATGCTACATTTCCTATTTCTAAAGTGGTATCAACAACAAAGAAAATTTAACAATCTGAAAAAATATATATAGTCAAAATTGAGACACAGCAACTCAAATTTGGTAAATTTTACTGGTGAGTGAAAGAGAAAGATTGAAAGAGGACATACTGTTGTTTTTAATTTTTTTTTTTTTTTTTGCCCAGCTTTTCAGCTAAGGCTGTCAAAGAAACATTTTTTTTTTAAAATCTCCAAAACTCTTACACAACATGGGGAAAAAAAAAAAAAACCAAAAAAAAAACCAAAACAATCACCATCCAGATGATACTATGGCAGAATAAAATCCATTCAGAGATCTCCTAGAAGTACAACACTTCTGAGTTGCAGCAAATCAAATCTGGTGATAATAGGGCTGCTCTTGCTTCTTCCTTTCATGACAAACAGAGACACAGGTTATCTACTCCAGCATACAGTTGAAGCAGCTTGAATTTAGCAAGTCAGTTTTTATTATCAGTCCACCTTCCTAAGGAAGCCAGTTTATACAACTGTCTGTACAGGTGTTCCTATCCATTTGTCTATCTTGCAAAATAACTTCTAGTTTCCAGGGCAATTTCAATGAGGTTTTGACAGGATGGTAGCAGTTACAAAACTACTGTGTCTGATGGAGTTTTGTACATGTATAGAAGGTAGGGCAGAAGAAAGGTAACGCTTCTGCGGAGGAAAACTTGCCAAGTTAATTTATTAGACACAAGAAAATCCACATATTAAGAACAAACCTACAGGAAATCAGACTTCAGAATTTTTACTCGTTATGGCACTACTTTTTTTCCTACACTTGTGAGATATCGAAACATCACAAAATGCCAGGCAAAGAGAAAGATGCATTCTGCAGGGTAATAGCATTAACTTTTATTTATAAAATAGCAACCGTAGAAATAATTGGGCTGATACAATAATTCAACAAATCTGCAATGAAAGCACATATACCTGATGAAATTAGAGAAGGATCAAACAACAAAATCTGTACTTGAATTTTATGGCCTCCCGTGACTCTCCATATGTTTTTATATAGTGATTTGGCTTAGAACAATCTTTGGTATACATATAGGATATCACAGGGTATGATTATGGAATGTACATCAAAATTATGACAGTAGTCACATCTCTAGCAGGTGTCACTTGTCGTTTACCAACATGTTTGCTTAAGCTTGTCCAACTTTTTATTCGTAGTGAAGATTTCAGTGAGTAAAATGGAAACCTTTTTTTTTTTTAATTGGGTCTTTACCCTCCAACTTAATGCTGTTCTCCCAGGTCTCTGAATAGATTATAAGTAGAGAAAAAGAAGCAGAAGCAAATGCATTTTTTGATTGCATTTCAGTGAAAGAATTCAATTTCTCAACAAGACTGTGAATATTGTGCGACAAATGATTATGGAAGGTCAGATTTAATTTTATTTGTTCTGCAGGTTACTGGGTAAAGAAAAAATATTTTATTTTTGTATTTATCAATAATTGTGTGCTGAAAAAGCACCAAGCTATTTTAGCTAAAGACAAGGTTATCTAACCATCCTTGATTTTGGGCAATCAGCCATCACAAAACAATTCCTAGGAGTAAACACTATAGTTAGAGACATGAAAATAAATACTAGAATTATAAATAATAGTACCACACATGAAAGAGAAAGAAATTAAAGTGATTACTGCATGAAGCAAATCTGTACTATGGCTCCCACTGAGTCATTATATTTTCCATGTACTCTCCTTTGGGCATCAATGTTTCTTTCTATATTTTTGTTGTTGTTTTGTTTTGTGTTTTCTTAAACAAAACCTCATATTCCAACAGGGTTAATCAGGTAAAACCAATTTTTTATTTTCATTTTTGGAAATGACATATATTTCTGTATCTACATCTCTTCCAGTATACCAGTGTAATATGTCTCTCAACACAAAGCTCAAGAAGACTTAATAGAATTTATATATATAAAAATATTTTATATTCAATAGAATTTATATTAAATAGAATGTATATATATAAAAACAGTGTTACCCATAGTTTAAGATATTGTCAATTGGTTTGAATTCAGCTAAAAGAAAAAAATAGTCACATAAAATCCAGTATAACTCACCTATTAATTTATGATTAGGTTGCCTTTATGAAAATAGTCAATCAAAGCCTTGGGTGATGGGACACAACATTAGTCCACTACAGGCAATGCAGCTACACTGATCTGCACCAGTATTTGAATTGCTCAGATATTTAGAAGAGACAATTATTGCTTCAAAACAGGTCTCTTTGCTGAAAAGAAGGAGCCTTGTTGAAAAGTTACTAGCTGAGCAGCAACTCAGTTCTAAGTTTTATGCAGGAATCAGCCTTGGGGAAGATTCACAAATATACCCTTAATTAAATGTTTTCCACTATTCTACCACTCTAAAAACTTAAAGAGAGAAATTAATTACATAAAGACCCATCTTGAATCCTCAGAGCTACCATCAGCTGCTCCTGTGTATCAAAGATTAGACCCCAAATACATAACAAAGCATTAATATCGTTACATCATAGAGTAATTTCAGCCATGGGTAAAAGCTAAAAAAAAAAAAAAAAAAAAAAATTATTCCTGGAGAAATGTAAATGGATTTGCTTTTTTGAAAGAGTGATGTGAATCTACGTGTAATCAATCAGCTCTGTTGCTACAGCTGCACTGTCAGAAGTGCAAGAGTAGATTTACTGTAGAGAGGCACTGAGAAAGAGCGATGACGATGACACGCAGACACATCGGGAGCTCTTTTCCCCACATAAGGGCTCCATCAATTAGAACTGCAATTCCTGAGCAACTTTGATAACAAAATAACACTCCTGAAAATTTGACAGTAAAGTGGAACGCAAAGCGGATGCTATAAAATGAAAGGCAGCACAGTAAAGAATCCCTTTGCAGGCAGGCATGGCAGCCTCATAAAAGCTACAGCATACCAGAGACTGCACTGCTCTCATTTACTTGCCCCTCCCTTCTTTTTATACTATCCCAGCAAAAGTGACATCGTAAGTTATAGAACACACGGAGCAGAGCCACACAGTGTTTGAGGTGTGGTAGCAGTTGCTGTGCTAAGGTGATCCTGCTTCATCTGATTTCAGACTGCAGGGCTCTGATGGGACCAACTTCAGAGGAGTATGTATATAAAAATAAACGTATCCTAGATGAGATCAGACCATCCCTCAGTGAACCCAAACTTGCTTCCAGCCACCCAGAGCATCAGGAACTATATTGCAAATGGGTGTAAGCTACATATGAGGCACACACGAAAAATGTATGTGTCTGGGTATGGAATATTCTACTTCATATGTTCTTATGTTCTCCAGTTTCTGCTTCCCACATGTTCTTTTTGGCTTTATGTGTACAGCAGCTGTTTATTTGGGGAAAGTGATTTCAAACAAACAAAAAGTGTTCTTTGCTTTTCTAATAAATCACTCTTCAGATGGTATATAACTCCAGTAATTCAGAGAATTAGGCCAAAACATCAGTTAATTCTTCATAACAAAACAGACTTATTTCCCTGGTGATGCCCCCTCTACTTAACAAATCAGCTAGATGTTTGCCCCATAGAAATCCATTGGTTTAATACCTATTTCTATCCAAGAATTAGTGTTTAGCATTTTACACCTACAAGTCACACACATTTGTCATGCCCTGCCATTACACTGTTCTAGACTGGAAAGAAGCTGAACAAACCAACAATGGGAATTATGATCTTTAAACAAAAGGAAGGAAATATCTTGTGTTCAAAGGAGAGGATGGCAGGACCCACGTTCCTTCCCTGACGAAGGATAAAGATATTGACCCCAGAGCAATTTCAGCTGGTGTGAAGCTGTTGCTTCTCAAAAGGCAATTCTCAAGCACAGATAGTGAACATGACAGGAGCATGTCACCGTCAACACAGAAGAGCTGACAGAGCATCAACTCCTCTAAATCCCAAGCCTGTGTATTCCTCATTTGCTAAACCCCGAAGTCTTTATTCAAGCCACGTTACTGTTCAGCTCGAAAAGACTTACTGTTAAGGAGATATGCAGCAAGGTTTTAGTGAACGAGCATAATATGCAAACACTACATCTGCCATAACATTAATAATTCTGGAATAGAAACTAAATAATGTACATTTACTTTTTATTACTTAACCTTTTCATATTTATACAGAAAAGAAGTGAAGATACTGTGAAAGTATTACATATGAAGTTTCTCCTGTCCATTGTAGGCATATGAGAAAGTTAAGAATGAACCAAGAATGTGAAATTAAAACTAATAAACCCTGTGCTAAATGTTACAGATACCATATGTTTAACACCCTTTTTATAATCTTTCATAAAAATCGTAGTGCAGCTTCACACCCAATTCATTAATTGCTCCTCTTTAGTGAAACACCAGATACTCTGCAGGCCTTTGGTTTGTTGGTTGGTTTGTTTTTAATTCAAAGGCTGACTAGGACATCTAAGGTGTTTTAATAATAGCCCTGTGCAGTATGTAATTTTTCCATTCTACATAGTCTGATTTATTTTTTTTTTCTTTTAAGGGGATGAATAGTGTTCCTTGAGTTTGTGTGTCATAAAACATGGCCAGTGCTCGAGACAAGTACAGCAGCGTGTTTGTACTTAAGACTGTAATGACCAGACTATTTTTTGCATAAAGTCACTCCTTCATATGGTCACAGTGGAGCAACAATACAGTATCACTGTACATGTCTGACATGCAGATTTTCAAACTGCATGCATCAATTAGAAAGCCATGTACAATAAGCATCAGGTGAAACCTCACAATCTGTCTGAAGAATACAATTTTAGGCAGCCCCTGTATGCTCAGCCTAGTGCTTTTCCAATCTGCTGTAACTTAGAAGAGACCATACTTCACCCCATAACCTCATGATGCAGCATCAGTAGTCTCCAGCTCTAACTTCTGAGATGCTGAAAACTGTTTGCAGTCAGGTCTGCTGGCTCCATTAAAAACAGACAAACAAAAAATCCTGAACAGAACCAAACCTTCTGGTACCATCAAGGGAGACCCACAGAATGTCTTAACTAATGCCACACACCAGTGGCCTTTACACTGCACCAATTCCCAAAAGCAATCATAAATCAACCCAATCACATTTAAAAAAAAAAAGAAAGAAAAAAAGGAAGAAGCCAAACCCAAAACTTTCTTGGCAGTCACAGAGCAGATGAGCTGGAAAGGAGAGGGGTTTGTGCACTGCCATTTGCCTAACCCTCATTCCCACTAGCCAGCCCATGGCTCTGCCTTTCAGGACGCCCAGTACAACATTTTGCAGCTGCTCAAAGGGAAATTTCCCTCCCCAAATAGTGCATAACAACAGTAGCTGGGAAATTCCGGGACCCAGCAGCTGGGGAGAGGAGTGTTGGCGGGCTGAGCCGAAATGCTGAAGCATCTTTCATCACAACTGTGCAGAGCCAGATTCCAGAGTTGTTAATCAAGCACAACTCAAGGGGAGCTTTGCCCAATTAAGTAACGGAGAGTTTGGCTCATTTGAGCAGAGGATTATACGACAACAGCAGAAACCCTTTGGTATGCAGGACTGAGGTTAGCACCCTATTTTACTGTACTGGTAAACTCCCTTCCCCATCTTCACCACTACTAGTCCATCTGAATTTAAAGGCAAACTATGAAGCCATGTAGAGACAAGCAGGGATGCAGTCAAAAAGGAATATGGGGTATTTGCTTTATTATTTCCCTTTAGCTCAGTTTTACTATCTGCCCTACTTGCACCATGAAAATCCTTTGCCTCCTCTCTCCAAATGATTAGAAAACAACAGTATTTATGTCCACACCAAAGCATAACCCTAGTATACTCATATACCTGTCCCCAAAACCCCTGTGTAGCCTCCCAGTCACATGCAGCTCAGATCATTTTGCATTTCCACTACTGAGGTCCTTCTCTTCCCTCTCTGAGGAGGATCTCAGTGAGGTTGGCAGTTAACCTGCTGAAACCTGGTATGTCTACTCTTGCTAAAATCCCGTCTCTAACCCTTTGCAGGACACAGAACCTTAGTTAATGGGGGGGAAGGAATTATTTATTGAAGAAATGATAATTTATTTTTTTTTAAATAAATAAAAAAAAATCTGAGTTGGGTGAGGTGTTCAAAAAGCTGCAGAGAACACCATGAAAAAGTATTCTGGGCAGGAAAGCATGTACTGCAGAAAGAAGTGATAGTCGTGCCATACTTTCTCTAATCCTGCATTACCCTCTTGGGTTCTTGATTACTGAAATAATTATTTTCTTTCAAGATCGTGAAGGTCTGATCCTGTAAGACAAGAGAGAGAGGTAGCAGAATTGGAGGCTAAGTGAGAAAGCAAGTCCTCACCAAAGTAAAATTTTTCTCTAAGTTTCTACCACTAATCGCAGAGGAGTTAAGACCTAGAAACCTGTATGATTAAATTTATTTTGTAGTGAAATTCACTTAAAACCAGCTCCCAATACCAGTTTTGAAACAATGTCTGACTGCAGAAGGATTTTCAAGCTCCATATTATCAATAGAAAATGTTTCTTCTCCCCTCCCCTCTTAATTAAGAACGCTCTATAACTAGCTATACATTTTAATCTATTTTCTCTTTACACTGATTTTCAAAAACAGATGCTGCAAAGATTTAGGTTTACCCATTGCTTGTGGTCCCACCGAAACCAGTAAGATTAGTCCCAGAGTACAGAATTAAGCGTGTGCATAAATCTTTGTAGGATCTCAGCCAAAGAAGCAGTTTTATTCAGAAACAATAGAGAGAGGCAGGCTTGTGGCAACTCCGTGAGCCAAATCCTGTCCTGAGAAATACAAGTTCACTTCTCTTTGGGGACACGCAGTTGGAACACTACCCAACCCCACCTCCCCCTGCCACAGGAGCACACCTGGCCATGGGAAGCAAAGCAGAGACAAGCGAAAGCTCTGTGCCCCTCCACCTGCAGAGAGGGAAGTTACGTTTCATGGAGGAGTTTATCAACATGAAGACATGGAGGCACACTGATGTAATTTAGATGCACTTTTGGCTCAATACTCCAGCCAAACATAATCCTCTCTGGTCTCCCCTTCTGCCACATAATATTTGGTTTTTGTGGTTCTCGTTGCTATGGGGGTCACATAACAGCAATGTATCTAGATAGGTTTGAGAAGCACGTGCAACTTTTTATAAAGAATAATGGATAGCCTACATTATTCATAACATAACTGATTTCATTTGCCTTGTGCTTTACCTTCCAGATTTTTAAACAAGGACATCCTAATAGGACTGTACAGGTATATTTCTTCTGCGATTCATACTCTACACTAGAATTAGATGTCTTCCACCAAAGTAATTAGTAAAACAGCACTACACATAGTTAGATTGTGGCCAAAAATAACATGGCTAAAACACCTGCATCTTCTATTACTTTAACACAGAGAATGGATACAAAACTTTGAAATAATGAAAAAAAAAGAAAAAAAAAGGAAGTAATGAAAACAAGCACTACAGATCTAAAAAGCTCTTGTAATGTAATATTTGATGACTGCTAAAAAAACAAACAAACAAAAACAGCCTCAGAGTTACCCCAAACCACCTTTGAAAAAGTAAAATGGAAGGAAAAAAGCCCCAAACAAACCATACAACAGAATATCCAGGGCAGTGGAGAGTGGCTTGGAGTGGAAAAGAGTTGATTCTCTCCCTTAAAATTCATAACCGTGTTTTTCTTCCCCAGGGATATTCTTCATATGCAGTGGCTTCACAACATTTCCTTTAGAAAAAGAAAACCTTGCACACAAACACACTTGCATTTGTCACTGTCTACACTGGGACTCGACTAATTCAGGCGAGCAAATCTGTTTTAGAGGCTATCATTGATAATCCACTGAGAAGAAAACACTGATCTTCATCTTGAACCGAAACCTGACATGATCTTTTTCCTCTTCTATTGAAAAAACAACCCACAAACTCAAACCTAAAACAAACAACATGGAAATTATAGGCTCAGACACAAAGAGAAAGTGGAGCTGACTGGATTCTTCATTCTGGATACCTTAAAATCTGTTCTCTTCCCTGTATTAATGCAGAATTTTCCTTGGAAGACAAAGCAAAAGAGAGTTGTCTTACTAGGTATTCCCACTTTCTCCTGTCATCTTTCAAGAACTACTATTTTAACAGACTGCCAAGTATTTTTTTTTTCTTTCCTTGCATTCAGAAGACTGTATTAGATGTTGTTTAAACGCAGTTCAGTCAATTGGAAATGGCCCATCAATGTCAGCATCACAGAATCAGGCCCTGAGAGCCCATTCTGTGGTGCTGGAGAAGAAAAAGAAACTCCTTTAAAATCATCCAAGCAAAAAAAGAGTAAAAACAGGCATTCATGAATTGTTATTGTCCAAGACAGAATAGTAGAGGCCAAGGAGAACAAACAATATAAATAGAGAACACGTTTTTCCTTGCCTGCTTCACAATAGCTAAGATTCTTTAAAAAAAGAATAGGTAGAAAGATAAGACATGCATGCCTGATACTGAAGAAAAGACTGTTTGTACCCAGCACACTGGATAAATTGTTCAAGAACAGTTCAGCCATGTCAAAAAATGACCCTCTCTTGCTGCCAAGGTCAGTCAGACCCGTAGCCTCTGTTAGTCAGAAAGGTCATCACCACTTGCATATTTAAAATATATTCACCTGATTTCTCCTTGAACTTCACAGACTTAGCAAAGACCAGTCAGGTAGTGGTAAGGTATGGTTGGCAGGTGTTTTACTGATGGATCAAGAGCTGTGGGCAATATTCAGCCTAGTGCTGAAGACTATCAGAAAGCCCGTACACTGCTGCAGACCCCATTTATAGGCAGAAGTGGGTCTGTGACAGATATGTGCTGGATCCACTTCCACTGGATAGGTGTGTACACGATCCACTTGCTCACTCACACACAGGCACAACACTGTGTGACACTAATAATGAACTACCCAGCTGGGACCGTCTCTGTATAGCCAGCACACGGGGTGTTATGTATCAACCCAACCCACTGAACCTCCGTGTATTTATAATACCAAGAAAAGGAAAGGTCTGACCCCTAAACTCCTAATTCCTGGTTAAAATTCCACTTCACTCCCAGTGTTCAAGACATTTGTTTTAATCTCAGCCTGATCTCTGGAAGACTCCCTAATGTTTAACATAGCAAGGAAAATACTCATATAAGGCTATTCCCCATGGAAATTCATTGTACAGGTGCATCCTGAGAAGTAGTTTACTTGAACAGGAAAAACAACCACAATACATTAAGATGTAAATTAAATGCATGATGGTAGTTAGCCTTCCACCGAAGCAATTCCCATTGTTATTTTGATTTAGTGTTCATCAGAGGAATGCTGGAAAGCAGCAGCTTTTAAACATCTGCTAATCGATTCTATTGTTTCTCTAATTCCATAGTTTTGTTTAAAAATACTGACTTCAGGAGAAATTTTAGGGTAAATATATAACTAAAATTGTCTGATCCTTGCATTGAAATTGTGATGCAGCTACATTATGACAAAAAGTAGATAAATTGCTTTGTCCTTATCTCCATGTGTAGAGTGTTAAAAAAAAAAAGGAACAGTTGAAATATCCAGTGGGAGTTATTTCATGGAATCACCTTCTTTCCAAATTTATAAGGTGCTCTTTTGAGACAGTTGCTTTGCAGAGTATACAAGGAAGAGAAGGCTCAGCCGGAGTGCCTCACACGTGAGGTGAAAGAAACAGCATTCAGCTATACTATGATCCCCAAAATTCTTTCGTAACAACTCTGGTAAAGACTCCCCCAATTCTTTCAGAATTGTTGCCTTCAGACAATAAGGTTTCTGTTTCTGGTTGTCTTGTTTTTCTAAAGGAGACTTACATGTAATTACACCCACACTCCCATTGTACACACTAACTAGGCAGGACCCCTGTCCAGCACAGGGCAAAACTCAGGGAAGGCAGGGGAATTATGCTATTTTAAACTGGCCGTAGCTTTGTCCCATGATGTCTAGTCAACAGATATGCATCATTGCTAATTGGCTGTTTGGTCTCATCTATCCATGGTTGAAAGATAAAAGTGTGAAACAAACTCCTCTAGGTTTTAGGCCCAGAACAGACTAAAGTTCAACTCACTTTCATGTGTTTTTTTTCCAGTGCTTTCAGAATCTGAATGCAGAGCAGATTTCCCCAGAACCCTTTTAAAAAACTTCCTATGGAAGGGATTTATTTTCCCGCAAATGAACTCACTGCCTCTCCCTTAAAAAAAATAAAATAACAGTTAAAAAAAAAAATCACCCTGGAAGTCACAGATCAAGAATTTCTCTTTTGTGTTCCACAGTATGCCAGCAGTTAATGACATGCAGTGGCTTAGGTGAGAGAGTAACAGCATATTCAGTACTTAATACAGAAACAAAGAGAATGGAGAGGAAGAACAGCCTTTTCTTCAGTGAACAACACAACAACAGAAATCACAGTAAAACCAAAGCGAAACATGCTGGGAAGCTCTAATGTTTGCAACTATTGCAGAACCCAAGCACTCCTCTGCTGAAGGTAGGACTTTTGATTTTCCAGATTTTCTATTAACTGTACCTGCCAATGATTACTCACTAAGATTTTTTTTCTTTACATATATATATATACACATATGTATATATAGGCACTAAAGTGTATGTACAGTGCAATTACTGTTCTACCTCAAAAGTGGTCTGGTAGTGTTCAAGACACGAACAAGTGGTGCTAAGACTCATTCTACCTCTTCCATGGCCCCTTGCATCAAACACATGCTGAAAGCATCTGCCTGTTCTGTTAGAGCACAGCGATGCAGAGGGTGCTTAACATCCCCCACCTGTATTCCCATGCTGTGTGCACACAGTTCTTGTTTACATTGAACAATGATTTCTAACTCAAAGCTTTGGAGTCAGCTCGTGCCTCTTTCTGCTCCCAGGCTAGGACACCCAGTTCTCTACAGCACTAAGCTGCAGAAGCTGTCTCAGATAGCACAGGTATTATCCCATCTCAGAAGGTCTTTTTGTACTATACTTCCCACATCCTCTTTTTTAGCTGATGAATAACTGATGGAACTGAGAGAAGGCTGAGAGGCTGGAGCTGCTCATCCTGAGGAAGAGATAGCAGCCAGAGGACATAATGGCCACCTGCATGTACCAATGGGGCAATGATCACAGAATCATACAAACATTTTGGTTGGAAAAGATCTTTAAGATCATTGAATCCAACCATTAACCAAACACTACCAAGCCCACCAGTAAACCACATTCCTAAGCACCTCATCTACAAATCTTTTAAATACCTCCAGGGATGGTGACTCCAACACCTCCCTGGGCAGCTCTTTCAATGTTTGAAAACCCTTTTAGTGAAGAGGTTTTTCCTAATATCCAGTTTAAACTTCTCCCAGCACAACCTGAGGCCATTTCCTCTTGTTCTACCACTTGTTACTTGTGAGAAGAGGCCAACCCTCACCTTGCTACAACCTCCTCTCAGGTAGTTGTAGAGAGTGATAAGGTCTCCCTTGAGCCTCCTTTTCCCCAGGTTAAACAATCCCAATTCCTTCAGCCACTCCTCCTATGATTTGTTCTCTAAGCCCTTCACCAGTTTCGTTGCCCTTCTCTGAACACACTCCAGCACCTCAATGTCTTTCTTGTATGGAGGGGCCCAAAACTGAACACAGTGCTCGAGGTGTGGCCTCACCAGTGCTGAGTACAGGGGGACAATCACTTCCCTAGTCTTGCTGGACACACTGTTTCTGACACAAGCCAGGACATCATTGCATTCTCGGCCACCTGGGTACACTGCTGGCTCATGTTCAGGAGGCAGTCAATCAACACCCCTAGGTCCAAAAAAAACCAGAAAACTGACGGGCATCTTTCCAGCCACAAAAAAAAGCCTGTGTGTTGCCTGGGGTTGTTGTGACCCAAGTGGAAGACCTGGCACTTGGCCTTGCTGAACTTCACAGAATCATAGAAGCACCATGGCTGGAAAGGACCTCCAGGATCATCAAGTCCAGCCTTCCTCCCAACATTTCCCTAACTGCTAGACCATAGCCTCACGTGCAACATCCACTCATTTTTTTAACACCTCCAGGGATGATGACTCCACCACCTCCCTGGGCAGCTGGTTCCAGTGTCTAACCACTCTCTCAGTGAAAAAATTCTTCCTAATATCTAACTGAAATCTTCCCCGGCACCACTTGAGGCTATTTTCCCTTGTCCTATCATCAGTAATTTGGGAGAAGAGACCAACACCAGCCTCACTACAACCTCCTTTTAGGTAGCTGTAGAAAGCAATAAGGTCTCCTCTCAGTCTTCTCTTCTCTAGACTAAACAACCCCAGTTCTCTCAGCTGGTCCTCATAAGGCATGTTTCCCAGCCCTCCCACCAGCCTCACTGCCCTTTTCTGTACCCAGAATTAAACTCATACCATTTGCCTCAGCCCATCAATGCCACTTTTTGACAGGGAGAAGTCCTATCCCCTGCATGACCATTCTCAGTGGGTTTTGTGGCTTCTGATGCATTAACCTTGAATCTTTGCTGCTGCATGGGTCTCCTTCCTCCATCAAGAAGGCAGACCAAAGGCCACCTTGTCAGTAGGACATCCCCTCCTAGGCAGAGGAGGTGAGACCACACTCTCTCATCAGGGTGTGGCAGGATAAGACACAATGGCTGAAAGCTGAAACAAGAGGGAGTCAGGCTGGATATAACAAGCAACTTTTTCCCCATGAGGGCAGGCAAGGAATGGAGGAGGAGTCCAGAGAGGCTGTGAAGACTTCATTGCTGGAGGACAAAGGGTTGAGCAACCTGGTTTGATCTCACAGATGACCCTGCTTTGAGCTGGAGATTGGACTAGAGACCTCTCAACATCCCTTCCAACCTAAATCCCTCTATAGTGCTTTAAACAGAAGCGTGTAAGTTCAACAGTTTGGTTTATATGAACATCTGCCTTTGCTCTGGTGCGTCACAGCTGTGATCTCAGGACAAAGCAAGTATTTGCTTCTTCAAAGTACTCCCACTCATGCATGCTTTGTAAAGGCAAAGGCCCGTTTGCATGGGGAGCACATTGGGAGTTTTCAGAAGACCAGGTCACACCATTTTGAAACACGGGGAAACTCAGGCTGCTCTCAGATGTGTGCTGACCTCTCTGTGGCTCAATGCAAGATCTTATTCTCGTGAGTGGCAGGCAGTTATGTCATTTGTTGCTGGCAAAACAGAACCTATACTGGTTACAGACAAAAGCTTTAGAGGATTAATTGTTTAATTGAGAGATTCTCAACAAACACTTACCTTAAAATTGTGCTTTTAAGACAACTTTGCAATACCAATATTTAATAATGACCTTCATACAAGAGTTACCTGCAGATGCCTACATACTGTTTCAATTAAGATATAAATAGACACAAAACTATGTAAGCAGCAAATACAGTGTATTTTTGAACAGCTCATAATTTAAGATCATAAAATTGAGAGTGGGCTCACAGCCTGTCACCAGTTTGAATTAAAATAAATGTTAACAAACTTGATTGTCTTAATTCAGTAAGTCTCATGCTATTCCTCATCTACCTTACAGAAACCACCACTGTACTTCATATGCTTGCCATAATTCTCCACAGTAAACCTATAAACAAAAAGCCAGAGGCTCTAAAAGGCAAAGTGGTTTCAAGACCAGATCAAGGCTGAAATAAAACCAAAATATTGTCAAAGGAGACTTGAATTAATTTTCTATCCACTTTATTTCTTCAGTAGTTGAGCACAAGTCTTCATTCTCCAGAGAGATGGACTCTGAACACTAACATGTTCTTTGGTAAACCTCAAAATAAGTGAAGGGTCTTTCCACAGCTCAGGCCATAAAAATACAATCTTTTAGACTCCAGATTTTGAAAGGTCTCTTTAGAAACCATCTTCTTTTTAAAGCCTCAGATCAATGCCATTAGTGGTTAATAACAATTATTACCATTTATGACTCTTTATTCTAACAGATATATAGTGAATGTATTTTTAAGAGAAGGAGGGATAAGCTATCCCATACAAGTACATAGCATAATCACCAGTTATCCTCAGGGGATGTATTAGTTGTTTCTCAAAAAGCAAACAAAAAACCCCAGAACTACCACATCCACTACATTAAGGATAGTTGCCGCATGTAGGTATGTTGCCACCAACAGCTCGCGGGTGGGAACAGATCTTGCCATCTGACCTTCCCCTGGCAGTGAAGAAAGGATTTGGGGGTGCAGCTGGGTTTAGTCTGCCTGGTTGGAGGTGGTGGGTGCTGGAAGCTAGCAGGGGCTGCCTGTCTGGTACCCACACACTGACTTCTGGGCTCTGAGCTGGCGCCATAAAACCCAATCAGGTAAATCACAAGCTTTTCAAATATGCACCTGAGGATCACACAAAAACAGCACATCTATGTAACTGAGTTAGGTATAACACATAAGGGAGCCTAATAACTTTGAGAATGAGAAAAATTACTGCTCATTATGCAAAGTAATGCCTTATATCAGCATGTAAATAACTTTTCTTTGTAAGCAATCACTAAAGCATCCTCAACAGAAAATTAATATATATGATTTGTTTATGTATTCGTCTAATTTAGGGTACAAAGACTTTAAACTGAAACTAGATAACAAAGTGCATCACTAAAATTTTTCTGAGCTACATGTTAGAAACCATATATATTCATACTTATACAGATATACACACACACAATTACATGCTCTGTCTCTGTGATAGTCTGAATCAGATAAGATGTTAAATACACTGTCCTGTGCTGTATGTTACAAGAGATTTCAGTCGTCTCCCTATTTCTGACAGCTATAGTTTTAGTAGGAAATTAAAAGTTAATTTTGTTTTTTGTCCTTTTGTCTTTTTCCTTATCAGTAGTGCCTCGAAGGCATGCTAAAATATGCTGAAAGTGACCTTCAGTTTACTCATATCATCCTGACACAAGTGATTTAGCCTCCATACTTGTAGGAGTAAACATAAGAAACACCCACTGACTGACAAATATTTCATCAGAATTCAGCCACACATTCACTCCTGGGCATAGAGGGGAGGGTGTGTTAGATGATGACCTCATTTAGTAAGGCATCATCATTTAAGTTCAACATTTTTATATGTACACTACTGTTATTACCTTTTGCACTCTCAACCCGTATCTTCTTGTCTTCCTTTAAAGGCTATTACATTTGGTGGTTTATTCCACATTGCAGCTTGCATGCTCTAAAGTTGCAGTGCTGCGATTTTGAAGATAGACACAGCTCTTTAACCAAACCTGATTAGGACAAGAATTTTCCCATTTCTCAAAATAGAGAAAGTGGACAAACAAATTTTGAGTACTTAAACATGCAGAAGTCAAATAAACGACGCAGGAAAGAGCACAACCCCACAAACACCGTCCTGCAGAGAACATGCTGATGTACACCACGTGTTCAGCTCTGCTGGGGCTTGTACTTTCCAGGATGGTAGTGGTACCACTGCTTGCAGTGGTCAAAAACTCTGGGTCATTAAACCTGATGGGATGATCTCACAGCTGTTCTCACACAGAAGAGCTCACAGCTCTTCTCACATAAAAGTCTTTTGCCAGACTGGAGCTTGGAGGGCAACTGAAACCATTTTTAATACGTTCATTAGTTGTGACTTGCAGATTTCAAGGTCTGTACAGCGAGGCAATGGTAGTAGCTTAATAGCTACAATGCAAATGAAAATGCATGCCATGAAAAGTAACAAAGATGAAAACAATTATGGAGATAAGGCTTTTAATAATTGACTGGGAAAAGAAAAATCTGGGATGTAGCAATAAGCAGAGTCAAACAGGCTCTTGAAAATATAGGACAACTTTTTCTGAAAGGCTTTAATACTCAGACCATCAGAGAGTATATTCTGGGTTTTACAAGACAGAAGTCACAGTATTATTAAGAAAGGTGATTTCAGCGATACCACGTCACCTGGACCTGGCCTGGAAAACCATGTTAAAAACCAAAAGACTATTGTAGCAGACACAGCAGAGGCCATGAGGGTACACATACACAAAGAACAACAGATACTTTGGAAAGGCTTTATAAGTGCTTTAAAATACCATGGAAGAAGTATCTAAAACAATGATAAAAAAGACGACCTCAGAGCCACCACATTCAAGAGAAGCTCAAGAGAGCTCTCAAACAGCAACCAAATGAAAGTTCAGCTTTGACTGCAGATGACACCTCCACCAACCTTTTCCTGGCAATGGCTGCTTAATGTAAGTGCACACCTGCACTCCTGGTCAGAGTGCTGCTGCAGCATTCATCTAGACAGCACCAAAATAACTGGAATTCTGGAAGGACTTTATCACACCCACAAGAGAATGAGCAATAGCCAATTCTTCCATTTGGTTTGGTGATTTAGTGTGCTGCTTATAGCTGTCCATGGTGTTCCAGTGTTGTGCCAGAATTCCACACATTACCTCCCTTGCTGACTCCACAGGAGATAAGGAACTAAACCAGCTGGAAATGCCTGTTTGCTCCTAGCCTAGCAGGAGTGCCCCAGATGACTCACTGGACATGTAGTCAAAGCAATAAGCTTACAGACTTGACCCACTGTTTGTGTAAGTCTAGCTCCTCTTTGCTAAGAGTATCTCCCATCTTGTGGTTAAGGCTTTGACAGAGGGTGCAGAGTTTACATGTCTTTCAAAAATACCTTGTCATAGAGCACCTTTCTATCACATACAATGGAAAAGAGAAATCACCTAAGTTCATGTGAACCTCTCTTTCTGACTCATGTTTACCAACTTCCAAGCCTCCGCATGCTGCTGTAAATCTTGACAAGCTATTTTCATTTTCACAGCAGCTCCTGTGTTTTGACTCAACACTAACAGAAGAAAAGGTCACAGATACATGACCTGGCTACTCAACCTTTTAAAGGCTGAAAAAAAAAATGTTAGGGTCAGGCATTGGCCATAAAAATATAAAGATACATATATATCAAAAATATCTCCAAACAGCAGATAGCTATTGGTGATCAGTTAAAAAAAAACTGATATCAGAAGAATCAGATTACTTTGATTTACACTTAGTTTAGCACACCTTAAATAGAAATCTACTGTACAAGGGCAAACTTTTCACTGCAGAATCCAATGACAATTTTATCATCCAATAATATTATATGTGACTTTTTCCCTTCTTACTAAGGAAAAAAGACAAGCTTGTGAAAAACACATTTTGAAGAGTTTATACTTACCAAAGGCATCTCATCTAGAATGGTGAGAACAGGATACAAGATCTGGTCATGTATATGCAGCAATTAGGAACATAAGGCAACTGCATAAACTTAAAGATCCCACTTCAGTGTGATTGCATAGCTCCTTAAAGTATTTGAAGGACCCAAGGTTAAATCAGCTGATCCCTAAAAAACCTGAACTCTAGTTACAAAGCCTCCTGTTAGAACTTTCACATCAATTTTTAGAAAGAAAGAAAGAAAAAGTCCTAGTAATAAAAACAATAGGCATGTAGCTGCCAATTCAGACAGCATAAGCATGTACTTCGAACCTGCTGGAAGTGTTTCAGGCCCACCCATGTATCAGGAAGTGAGGAGGACTTCAGCTGTGAAGGTGCTCTCCTGAATCAGGGCACAGAACACGCATGCCAAAAGCCACTCTGTGTTTCCACCCAGAGGTGCTCTGGGAACATCTCCGTCCTTGAGCGTGCACTCCCATCAATGCAGAAAGGTTTTCTGCAGTAACAGGAGCTTTCTGGGCAATAAATTCAGTTGGAGTTTGGGGATTGTATGTTTGTTTCAAACTGAAACCTAGTCTAGGTGTGTACTTTAACCAGAATCCATTCTCTATTAATCCAGCCAGTCAGGGATCAAAAACACAGCCTGCAACTAATCTGTGCAATTTAACTTGCACCTTCAGTTTGAATATTGTATTCCTACAACACAAATAATTGTTTGCTGAAACTATTTAGCAAATCACAGTATGTAGCACATAAATCAAACAGAAGTGGAAGCAAGTCTAATGATGGACTAATAGCCAGCAAATTAGTCACTGAGCCATCTTTCCAGCACAAAAAGGTATTACATCTGAATAATGGTGATACTTCATAGCTGCTTCCCAATGCCCACTTTGTTTCTTTTTCCTTTTAAGGGATAGGTTTCCTTGATATATCATCATCTCACTAGTAAAAACATCTTTATTTGTCTTTTATATACGCTTCATGCCCACACATTCATAAAATATAAGCACACACACACTCTGTATTTCCACCTCCATTTTGAAGACATAATCTACAAATTCTCATTTTGTAAATACTGTAGTTTCTGAATGGCTTATTCTCCCCTTCTATGACACCTGCCACTCTCCTGCAAGGTTTATGCTCTGTAAAGGGCCAATACAACAGCAAAACCTATAGTCTAGAATACTTTGACAGATATGTAACAGTCAAACACAATTGAATCACATCCAATAAAAATCATATCACCTCCCTTAGGAAGTACTTTGAAAAATTTAGGTTCAAATGTGAAAGAGCATAATAAATTATATACAAAAAGCTCATCTAATAAATTTTAAAAAAACTCTGTCTTTATTGAAAAATTATACTTAACATGTCGTGTAATACATTAAAAGTTCCAGCCATCCTCATTAATGTTTTTATTCCATCTACCTAGTTTTTCCTCTTCCTTCCGTATTTTCACATACATTAAAATATTTCCCTTCTCAAAAGCCTTCTCTTCTTGCTTCCCTCTTCCTTTCTAACTATTTTCAGCCCATTTTCCTAAGCTCCATCTTCTCTTGCCTGTCACAGGTTAGGGACTACACCACATGGGATGGTTTTCAGACTCCTCTACTGGCCATGTGGCACCGCAGGGCAGGTGGCCTCTGCACGGTGCCCTGGCTGCGCTGCTGTCAGCACACCAGGCTGGCTTTTGGGTCAGGAGCACCACCTGTACACAACAGCTTCCTTCAGCATATGGGCAGGGAAGGAGCCCTTCTACTTGACCCGAACAAGCAGAGAAGCACTGTGAGCAATGATGTTGTGAGCTACCCTGGCCCTCCAGACACGAGTTGAGTCTCAGGCTCCAACTGCAAGACATATGCTTGCCCTGTCCTAAATCTCTGGTTTAAATATGTCTTCACAAACTTATTCTGCACCTTATGGATTGTCTCAGAAAAAGGCACAGACTCTAGCAGCAGCTTTAAGCTGCAAGCCCTCAGTTATTATGTGATGCTGCAGGGAGACAGGGAGCATCCTTCCTTGGCCCCTTGAATGGGGACTTGTCTCTTCCATAGTCTGGCATATGTCTCATACACAGAGATTTCATCAACTTGTAAATGGGGCATGCTCAGAAAGGGGGGCTGTGTGGTTGTGCCTGCACCTGAGCTCTGGTATCACAAACACCACTGGCATTAAGGCACCATCTCTGCTTTGCAGGGATACAGAGCCTCCAAAGCTGGCACTTGCCTACCATGCTGAACCCTTGCGGCATGCTGCTAGTTTGCAAAAGGTTGCCTGGAACTGGGCAGAGGAGGTAAAACCCTCTGCTTCAGGTTGACCAGAATTAAGTATCCTGTTCTTATATCCAGCCCTCCCAGTAAAAGCTCTTGTACACTTGTGAGTGCAAGCACAATGCTGATTGCCCCACTGGCTTTGTAGGCGACATCCTCAAGCCACAATTTTCACAGACATACAGGAGCCTGAGTGCACTAATCCAGAGGACCATGCTCATGATCAGACTCTGTGAAAGCCCTGCTAGTTTGTCTATTTATGGCATGTCCAAGTAACCTATCACCATGGCAGCTAAGCAGAGAGGAGAAAATGCTGCAGACCAGAGCAGATCAGACAGCAATGCTTGTAAGACATGACCACAAGACTCTATGTCGCATCCTCCCCTGGCTGCTGCCATGACCCATTTATGACTTCTACCTGAAAGCTGTACTGTATGAAAAGGTTCTATTAACGTACCCAAACTATACTCTTCGAAGATCTTACACTAGCAATAACAGGAAACAGGAACATAAAAACAGTCCAGAAAATGACGACAACAAAAAAAATATTTAAACTAAAATAGAGCAACAAATCTCATTGGAAATTAACAATGTAAAATACACTGCAGTGAGCCAATCTAAGAGGAAAGCACTCAGCTCACAGACTGCCTCAAGCAACTTCAAAGGGGAAAAAAATAATACATTTAAAGCGTATACAGAAGCAGCTCAAGTTTTTGGCAACAGCACAGAAAACTGAAGAGTGGGAAAGCCCAGGACGGATGGCAGCAGAGGTCAGGCTGTCCTGGGCAGGCGTTGGTCACCATGATGTTTTGCGACCTGGGGCTGTGGCTCTCAGCCCTGCCGTTGCCTCCATGTCTTACTAAGCCTCAGATATGCACCCCGACTCCCCACGGGCCGTGGGTTCCCCCAGCCTGCTGCTGCCAGCACCGGGTTTTAACACGGGCAGCACTGCGGCGGGTGGCTTTTTAGGGGCTGGTTGTGCTGCTGCAGCAGGCTGCTGCCTTAAGCAGGGTGCATCAGTTTCAGTGCTCTAATTCAGGTTAACAAGTCTCCCAGCTGCCCACACTTAGTGTATAGTATTCCACACTTTAGAGCAGTCTCAGAGTAAGAAAACTGGGCTTCTTTTAGACAAAGTTTCACTGGAGGATGCGTTCCAGAGGCGCACCTGCTGTGCTCCAGCTGCTAGAGCTAGTCCAAAGCAAGAACCCTCACAGCACACACAGTGGGACACTGGCTCCTTGGCATTACTTGCTGTCTACAGATGCACTCCTATTGCACTGCACTGCTTGCCTGAGTCCAAAGTTTGGGGTCCCCAGCATAAATATCTTATGTGAAATAATGTCATACACACTGCTTGTGCCTTATCCCTGAGGCAGTTAGAGGAGAATCCAGTCTCCTCTCATTTACAAGAGTGAGATTACGATGAGAATGTGGTCTGAAACCAGAGGTCAGAAGGCAGGTGTGTCTCAGGAGGGAAAGAAATACCCTGAAAGTTTTTAGGGTCTCTCCAGCTTATTGACTTTAAATTGCACTTCCTCCTTTTATATGCATTGACATTCCCATCAGGAGAATATTAAAAACATTACTATTATTTAATATTTTCTTTGGTCATTTCCCTCAGAGAACACGTGATCTGACATCCAGATGCTTTGGTAAAGTACAAACCCATAGCAGGACCCATTCCTATAAGAGTCAGCATCCATGAGCAAAGAGGTCAGTGCTAGCATTTTTGAACAAGTCAGAAAACGCTCTGATTTGCCTTCTTAGTGATCTCCTGGAAACAACTAAAGTCTAAAATTGTAATGACATCTTCTTTTTTTGCAGGACTTACTTTCTTCCCATGCAGTAACTGAAGAGACTGATCTCTGTTGATGACACATTCGCATAAAATTTGAGAAAGACACAGCACATGGAGCCTGAGGTGCCAAAGGTCCTGGGCAGTTCCTACAGCCTGTGGTACTCCAGTTTCCTAAGCAGATCTGTCACACTGGCCTTTGCTGCCCCAAGTAGTTGCGAGCCTTTGGACACAAACAGGAGATACCCTAACCCTGATCAACCTCTGCTTCTGCCTCTCTTACTAGGAAAAGGGATTAACTGGTGGGATAATCAGACATTGTTTACTCTTCCATAGCCCATGCAGAAAAAGATTAAGGCCAAGATTTTAGTAAGTGGGAACCTAAAGTTAGTAAGCCTGGACTGAAGCACTTAAATGTCCTGATTTTTTTTTTTTTTCTTTTTTTAAGTCACTGACCTCCCTGTTGCTCCCAGAGGCTTGCCTGTTGCTCTGTGAATGCATACACTCTGATAATTCAACCTTTATGTCTTGAGCCAAGACTAAAAGTGTTTAAATTAGAGTAAGAAAATTATCCTAAGGAAGAATAAAAAGTCTGGAAAGAGTTAAGAATAGGCAGTAGCACTCCTATAATACCAGCTGAGTCAAAACTCCAAGCAAAGCAAAAGAGCAAGGAGAATGAACAGTGAAATATTAAATGCAGTTGCTTCTTCTATTTGCAGTTTAATAATTCAAGACCTGTATTTATTTATTCATACTAATTGACCGATGAAGTTATGCTGTGGAATAGCTGAAGAGAAACTAATTGCTGTCTCATTTTATTTTAATAGTATATTAAAACACAGGCTAGGCTGGAGACCTCTTCTCCACTTGTGCTGATGTTATTTGCCCTAAGACACTGGCAACTGTCCAGGGACTTGCCTACACAGATATTTAGGACTAACCTTAGGAGTCAGATTAGGTGATTGTGCCTTTGGCTATAATGGACCACAAATGTGAAGCTCATTTATTTTTGAGATCAATCTTTCCTCCTTTCCATTTATTTTTTTCCACTTAGGTTCTGTTTATCATTTGCTCAGCCTGTGAAAAGGGGCATCAAAGTGGATGCAAATGAATTTTGCAAAACTCACACAGAACTCTTTAATGCCATTGGAGTAATTGAGGCATAACTGCAGTGAATCCTGAAGCACACTACCTAAATCCATGCATTCCCAAGCATTTCTACAGTCTCATAATTAACACTCCCACAAGTGAAATGAGACAAAAAGATGTCTGCGTGTTCTGCTGTGGAGTCCTCCATCAATTCCTGATCCTTCAGCATTTTCCCTATACAGATTCCATGCTCTTCCTATAACTAAATTGATGTCACTCTCCCCAGCAAGGAGAGAGCCCTTTTTCTTCTCCCTCTCAACCCTCAGATCTGGGACCCCACAACACACCCTCCCTTTCTCCCACTCCAGCCCAATTCCTGCACGTCTGCAGCCATTTTCATTAGCAGAGAGGCTGCTATAATGGATAATGATGGAGACTGTGTGCACAGTGGTCCTTCTACTCATTCGCCCTCCCCAAGGACATCGTCCCTGTTGCTGCAGCATGAGGGGAAGCAGGGTGGCAGGCAAAAGGGCAAAGGCACGGGCACTGTGCCATGGACCTCAGCAGAGTAGCAAACATGCCAAACCAAAAATCTGTCAGTGTTCCAGCATCTTGTCTTGTGTGTATTTGTAGTCACAGTATTATGGATACACTATCCAAAGCACTGGAGAAGATTCACCCCCACCTTACCAGAACACAGGGTACCATCAGCAGCACATGGTAGGGCATGAGAGTCCCCATGTATTCAGAGCCCAGCATACAGGCTAGTTCATCCTACATAACCAGACAACAAGCCACTGAACTGGAGCACTGTCAATTTACGTACCCTTTGCATAGATACGAATAAGCTCAGAAGGTGAAAGGCAAGAGAAAAGCAGGTCCTTTGAATGCAGATCCTTTCATCTCTGAGTTTGCTAAGGACAGATGTAAAGGCAGCTTAGATCCAACTTGTGCACATTCCTCCTTTGAAGCTCTACCTTTTTCCCAGCCCAAACTTTGCCACTTAGCACTCTCATGACCTCGTGAGGTCTGCTCCTCCCTTCAGCTTTTAGTCCCTTTCTGGAGCAGCAAGCAGTTTCCCCTCCCTTTCCAGGAATCTTAATTAACTTTTTTCTCTGTGTTTGTTTCCCCCCCCCCCCCCCCCAACATACCAATATCTTCAGTTACGTTTGTTCCAATGCTTTCAAAGTAATCATTAATTGCATTTTGATTTTGTGTAGGTCACCAGCTGACCTTCACACAAAACATACTGCACATCACAATCTGAGCATTCCTATCATCTGCACAGCATAACGTAGAGTTACACCTGTACTGTTAGTTTTGATAGAGACGGCATTGGCTGTTTTAAATTACATTGATTCTGTACTTACAAAAATCTAGTTGCAACTTTCATGCCTTTATATGTATTTGCATGATAGCAAATTGTCATATCATCTTTCAAGTCCTAATACTTCACTGGCTGAGCCAAAAAGGCTTTCCTGATTCTTCATCCTTATTTGATTTTCCTGAAGCCAACAGATTCACATCAATCAAAAGATCACTTCACTAGGATGGCATCTCAGAATTTAAAGATGTGGGGACTTCTTTCTGTTTGAGGTCCAGATAGCACTTGGGGGAGAACTTGCTTTTACACATAAATCTTATCACTCTTGGTTTTATGCATGTCTTCTTGCTTTTCTCCTTTGACCTCAGGGAAACTTTGCAACTTTCCCCATGACTTGCTCTGTTGGGAAGAGGAGAATTACCACCTCTGCCCCTGGAGCCCCGTGATACCGCTCCTTCAATGCTAACAATGGGGCAGAGAGTCTGGAAACTGATCCAGGAGGCAAATAAATAACCTAAGATCCCTCCTACCTGCACCTTCTGCTAGAAGTCTTAGCAAGGGAGCCTGCCAGGGCCCAAAATGACTGCTGAGTGGGGCTGGGGGGAGTGGGGCTGTAGACCAGCTCTCTGACCTCCCACTGGGTTGTGCCTAGTTGTCCCATGCTGCAGCTGATAAACAAAGCCTTGACTCCCAATGCCATATAAAATCGGCCAACAAAAATAAGTTATTAGGGTTATATTTGCTCACTGTGGCAGTGTGCTGCTGCCTCCCTCCCCCCACCCCAAATATTTCCCATAACTCTGCTCAAGTGATAACCGTCTCTGATGGTTTTAATGGATGTTTCTGGCCATGATGGCTGCACACACGATGGCTGAATGTAGCTCAGAGTGGATTTGGGGGAGACAGATAGCCAAGGGCTACTGTGAACTATGTGCCCACGTAACCGCAGCGCAGGCCAATGTTCAACTTGAGCCAAATTTGGAAGAAACTAACTTCTGTAGTCAGTATGTAAATATAAGTCAATTATCTTACTCCATAAATAGTAGAGAGCCCAGGGCCGATTGAGGTCTCCTGCACGGCAGCAGGCTGCGCGCCAGGATCTCCCCTCGAGTGGAGATGTCTCTCAGGATTACTCCTCGAGGTTGGGTGACTCCTTGCCACAACGGCTTCTCAGCAAGTGATTAATAGCACGCTAAATTTTGACATTTTATCTAAGTGATATAAAGGATTGATTAGGAACATATAATCCTTTAGACATAAACCACAGACTGAGTCTGGGACTAGGACTGGATCCAGTAACACCTAGGCTCCTCTCTGAGAAAGTTTAGAACACAAGGGGGGTCCTTTCTGAACCCTGTGCCTCAGCAAGAGGGTCTCCCATACAGTTTTATCTGACTCTGTTCTCTAGGCAGTAAATATTCAAGTGGACCACTGAATCTTATTAAACGACTGTCATATTTACTAGGAAACTTTGTTAAAATCACTGCTTTAAATCAATAAACACATTGCTGCTTCTCTCTTACGAGTGAAGTGCGTCACTCCAGCCGCCACGCTCACAGAAAGCGGATTACAAATTACCCACATTCAGCACTTGGAAACAAGATTATGTGTGACATAACAGATTGCCACCATTGTAATCCAGAGCTTGTAAACACTTGTTAGCTGTCCATGGACAAACAGAAATCTGTGCCAGTGTAGCTGTTTTTAGGTAGAAGTGATCACGAATTATCCTATGCTAACATCTAAACCCTTTTCTGTGCCACTAATACTGTTTCCTGAATGCTTTCCCTGCTAACCTTAATCCCAGTGTTGTCTGCATCTTCAATGGCCCGAGGACTGGGTCTCTGGGGAATTCTTTTACAAACCAAATTTAGGCACTATTAGGGTAAGTGAAAAATTAGTTCTAAAATAATAATAATAAGTAGAAGATCTGATTAACCTGTCTGTGTTGACTATATTGTTAAATGATTTTTTTTAAAAAAAAATCTAAGTCAGAAATCAAAGTTTTATGACTTGGCAACATCAGACATCCTCAAACAGGTCTTCTAGCACCTCATTTTCAAATCAGGAAATTTCAAGGGCCAACTGAGTCCAGGGTGGTATCTCAGGATTGTGATAAACTGCAAATTTGTTCATCAAGAACAAATCTCTAAAAAGCACATAACTTTCTAAGCCATCATGTAAAGATGAATGTGAAGCCAGAAGTCCCTGTAGGTGAAGTCTAGATGCACTGACACCAGGAGCTAAGCAACAGTTTTACTGTGAGGGTTTTGGACTGGCGGCTGTGCATACATAGGTATTTTCCCTTAAAGAGTACTGGCAAGAGCCAACGCAATGAAGGCTTTTGTGAGGCAATGTGACAAAAACATGAAGGAGATAATCATATTTGTTCAGTAAAATAGATATTACTAGTTTATTAAAATAATGAAGTATGAATCAAAAGCTGCCTAGCCAAAGCTTTGGTACTCATTGTGAAAACAGCACAGCAACAATGCTACTGAAGGCCTTTTCTAGCAGTCATTCCATGCCCTCAGCCACGCACTGCCCACCTCTTGAAAACAAAAGATTCCAACAAGCTGATAAATGATGAGCTGGTTCATTTTACAGGGCCACACATGGATCCACTGCTATAAGTCTGAGAACGGTAGCGATCAATTTATGTTTTCATCTCTTGGGCTTTGTGAAAAATTTTCCGTAACAGCCAGAGGATGTAGTAACATGAGAATGATGTCTTAAGTCATGATTTAATCACAGTGAAACATGTGGCATATGCATTTGCAGAAGTAACAAGCCATAAGCAAATGTCTCCTGTTTAAGTCCCTAAAAGGCTGGATAAATTCCTTCAGCATCAGAAGTTCAGACACGGAGCTATCTTCAAAAATGATGTGAGCAGAGTGATAAATTCTTTAGCTACCTGAAGGTTTTCCTAACCCTGAGCTCATTCTTTTTTGGCCTTATCCCTGGCATGGCAGATGCCGGGATCCTCACGGGGGTCGGTGTGGTGTCAGAGGGGTGCCAGGACACGTGACCGCCCCTCTCTGCGGTGGTGGCCGGGTCGCTGTATCTGTACAGCTGAACCAGGGCAGGACCTTTCTGCTGCTGCCCAAGGATTCCCCTCTGCTGGGAAGTTTCTCCAAGGGCCAGGCTGGCTGGCAGCAGCAGGAAACAGTCCCAACGTGCTGTGAAACTAGGGTCGTAATATGTTAATGTGAAGACTTTTTCCAAGTAATCTTTACCATCTGTTGTCTCACACCGATGTTAATATTAATAATTTATAGGCCTTCTCTTAAGGCTGAGGAGGAAGCAGAATGCTAAGCTCTAACACAGAGACAGTATCAACTGTTTGTTTTTTTTTTTAAATGAGATTGATGTTTCTTTATATGATAGCCTTGCACAGGGAATATATGGTGCTGTTCAGCTTTCCGTTGCTGTTGCTTTTGTAAGTCTCTTACTGAAAATAGCAGTGGCAAGGTATTTATTTTAGTCCAGTTCCTCTGTTGCTTCTTTCCTTCTAAAATAAGGCATACAGCCTATCTGGTACATAAGCAAAGTGCATGTAAAGGTCAGAGGCAAAGCATAAGCTAACAATATAAGTCGTATTATAGGATGCAGCTACTGCCAGGCAAGAACAGACAGGGTTCCTTCTGCTATCCGAAGGACTGTGAGCCTGAAGAAGCATAGCTGTGCTACCAGTTTAAGCCAGCAGAAGCTCCTTGCTATATTTAACCTTGATTTCCTTAGAGACCAAATATGCAAATCACAAAATGTGATGCACAGCAAACGCCGGTTTCATAAGGGAGAGCCAAGTTATAGTCCCAAACAATCAAACCAGCCTTCCCTACTCACAGGGCTTCACTTTAATCCCTTATTAACAGGATTAATAGCAGACTTACAGTTCATACCATCTTACTCCCCTTTTGCACAAACCATTCTAGCTGCTTTCACAGAGGGACAGGTGGATTAATAGTCTTAGTCAAAAACTATGGTGATAATGCAGAAAATCAGCCGAAGGGAGGGATTCCAGGGTGAAAGCGGACAGCTGGAAGATTGCTATCAAAGCCATGCAGTGACCTCACCCGCAGACAGAAATGTGAAATGCGTGGGAGACCCTTCTGCTTCTAAATTGAAAAACAAAACAAACCCCCTGAAAGATAAACAAGTACAGTAAAGGAATAAGTCTCCCTATTAAGAAATCCTTACCAGAGGATAAACAAGTGAAGGAATAAAGAACCTGTGAAGCTCAGAAATGTGGAGGCATTTGATGAAACACAACTCCACTCAGAAATGCAAAGCTCTGGCAGACTGTTATACAAGCTTTGATTTCTTTTAATAACACTTGAAGGTCAGATGCCACAGCTCTTCCTGGAAATCCTAAAAAGACTGGGTGGCTCCCCAAGTTAGAAAGGAACCGCCACGTCGTATCTTGTGCAAGGCAGAGCTCCTGACTGC
>NW_008612813.1:0-26083 GCF_000691845.1 Merops nubicus
GGCAGCTGGTCAGTCTCCCCCCGCCTCTCCGCAATGAAAAACGCCTTGGCTCCATTTTATTCTTGAGATTATTTATACCCATAAGGACTAGGTGTTCTTTAAAGGGCCATTATACCGTGGGACATTAGCGCCTCTCTCTCTGTGGGTTTTTTTGGGTTTTGTTTTGTTTTGGTTTTTTTTCCCCCTTAATATCTGGAGATGCAGTCGGTGTTGCGCCACAATTTTGCAAGCCTTCATTCAAGCCTTGTTATTTGCAGGTAAAATAAATTGCAGATGCAGAGAAGTAGATTTGTGAATGAGTTTCTCGGGCTTGTAAATAGAAATGTTATTTCTCCGTCAGTGGGAAGGGGGAGCAGAATACGACATTGCTTATAAAATGAGAGGAAATGGACACGGGTGTTTTCTGTGTGCCTTCGGACTCGGCAAACTGAGTGAATCTGGTATGGGGAGCCTGTATCTCCTTGTCCCGAGAGAGCTAAAGCCAGGATGTATGCATTACGCTTGTTAATTCATCAGCAGCTGCAGATAATGCAATTATCAAGTCAGCAGCGCATGGATGCTGCCCTGCGTGCGACATGCTGAGAATACTGTACTTTAGGAAGCCAACACTTGCTGTAGTTTGAATAAAAGAGAAGCTGGGAATAGCAGGTTATGAAACCGTTACATCTTTAAGAGGAGAAGAGGCTATGGGTTAGTCTTTAACGTTTCTGAGGATTTGTATTTTGTGTGCCTCTATGGAGAGGTACCTTCTGCAATCTGCTCATAAGAAATTCAGGAGCGAAAAAAATAATTGGCAGCAGCATCATGTATCAGCAGTCCTGATGAATGGTAGATGCTTTAGATGCCTGAGAGTTCACAGCAGTTAAAATCAAATCCTATCACAGAAAGGGCTTCGTTTAGGTCTCAGTTTTTTATTTACAGCCCAGATTCTGCAGCCCAGGTATAGCTATGGCTACCTCTCTCCTTGAAAGCTGAAGGTGTCTTGGAAAGGAAGGGAAAAAAAAATCAGCATGATTACCATGGACACGACTATCCCTTACTTATTTATTAGGCTATTAAGGTAATGAAAAAAAGCCATGCTTGCCCTGCTGTGCAGATCTCATTTCAGCAAAACTGCTTGTGCTCCTGCTGTTACCCATGTTTGATTTTTAACCAGTAAGTGCCCTGTGCTTCTGTCAGTGCCATGGTTGCTACGCCTCCACATATGGATATTCATTGTACCCCTCAGATCAAGGGGATCAGAGTGGAACCCAGATGACTGTTAGTGGGATTTGTTCTAAGCAGAATGTGCTCTTCACTCTTCTACCCAAAGATCGGTATTTGTGCACTTACATAGTTGCTGCTTCTATGTTCTGCCTGATACTGCTGTTCCTGGTGATGTTTTGGGGCAGTATTTGATACATTAGTATTAATTTTTATAAATTATGCTACTGAAAGATTGTTCTCTCTGGTATTTGTTGCTACCATGTCATAAAAAGAAACAGTATCTGTCCCAGACAGCTTCTCTACCTAGAAGGTACAGGAAAGCAAGGGGAGGTTTAGCTAGCTCAAGGTTACTAGCAGAGTTAGCACCTCTTGACTTTTCTGAAGGCTGAATCACATTGGTTCTACTGCACATCTGCATGCCCAGAAAATACGTGTCACCATTAGTGTCCCTAATGACTTCCACTTCTTTTACGTTCACCTTTTCTTGTCCAGTAAAGTATACTTATCTTTAAATAAGAGCAGTTATTTTAAAAGATTATCCTATTCTATAAAGCAAATAATGATTGATGATGCCATAAAAATATATAAGTAGTGATATTTCACTAGTCAAAACACAGCAAGTGTGCCTTCTTTGGAACACATCATATTTTATTGTAAACAGAAACACACATACAAGCTCACACCTAAGCCATCTACAGAAAGAAAGAAACAGTGCCTAATAAATTTAACATGCCCAGAAGGCTAACCTGAAAGTCAGGAAGGTAAGAATTTTCTGCTCCATGTGAACATTATTTGCAACTTCCTTTTTCTTCACTACATAAGTGATTCGGAGAGACAAATGTATGGATTCCTCCAAAGGAAGGTCATGTGATAAACAGGTTTCTTCTTGTGTTTTCTGTTTGTCAGGGAGGGAAAATATTTGGGGGGGTGAGGAGGAAAGGTGAGCTTAGGGAAACTTCGAAGCGCTCTACAAATGTTGAATTACAAGTTCACTGTTTTTGCAAAGGTTGAATCTGGGCTAAACCCAGGAATGTTAAACCTTCACGCAAATTACATGTTCTATTTTTAAGAATGTGTTGTGTATGTGTGTTTGGGCACATGCATGTGTAAGCAGATGCTTGGGTTAGTAGTAAGAAATGGCAGCAGATGTTGGTCACTGAATTTATTTATTCTGATGTGTTACCGTATACAAAATGCTAACTAATTAATGAAACTACTACAGAGTGCTTTGTCTCAATGGTATCCTGTAGCAGAGCACTACACTGGTTAATTCTGTTCCTCTGTGTTTGCTTGGTGTTTGTTTTTTTTTTTTTTCAGTTGTCTGGTCCTTAACTTCAATAAATGACTCTTTGGTCTGTTATAAAACGGGGCAGACGGGGATAGCAAAGATATGCTGTTAATGTTTCTGTTTGGTTTGTTTTGAGTGAAGGCTATAGCATATATCTCCTACAAGGGATGAATAATCATCCTGTTTTCCCTCATTGCTGAGTCCTTTGCAATGAGCCAGAGAGGTTCTGTTGATGTGATCCTGAAGTCTTCTATCTCTTCCACAACCTCATGAACTTCTGTGGAGCTATATATGTGAATGAGCATTGTGGAATTAGGTTGTACAACGTGTGTTGCTTGTAGTGCAAGTGTTAAGACAGGGTCAGCACTTTGATTGCTTAGCATAATTTATATCAGAGCAGAGGCTACCCATAGGATTATGGAAAATGCCTTTAAAAGTGGACAAGAAGTTTTCAGCAGAGAAGATTGCTTTTATTCAGCATTGGGAAAGGCACTGGCAGCATGGATGATGTTCGGTGTTCTTTGAAAAGGGTTTTTAATTCAGGCCTTTGAAGTTCTCAGTCCTGGGTAGGTTTATTCTTTGCTCTTATTGTGTAAAAGAATATGCTAGGGCTTTTACTTGCTGTTCAAGAGTTCTGAAGTAGGAGCCTAATAAAAGCGTGGGTTTTCAGCAGTGCTGGCTACCTAGATGCTTGCCTTCACATTTTCCTTTTCCTTGGATGATTGACACTTTGTATATCTCAATAGGGACTTATGAACATGACCTTTGACTTCAGTATGATTTCTTCCTCTGTTTCTGTGCAGAGTATACTGTGAGCCTTGTACATGCCACAATATAAGCAGTTTTTAGACTGACTTGGTATTTGGATCAGTTAGAGGAGAGGGTTTGGGAAGTGATGATGTTGCCTGTTCACACTCAGCTAAGGCAGTGCTTATCCAGGCATGGGAGTAAAGGGAAATGTGCTGCTGGAGATGCCTTTCAAAGAAGGTGTTGTAATGATGCCATGCATGCTTGGGTTCTTCAGTACTCCACAGTTCTTTTTGCATGAAAATTGATCCATGCAGCTTGGATAGTGATGGTCAGCTACTTGTAATAACTCTGATAACTAGATATAGTTATGCCTATTTCTCCTCATTGTATGGTTGCTGAGTGTTGCTAAAACAGACACTGCATGCCATCCCAGAGAGAAATGCTATTTAAATACTAGAGGGAATAATAACCTTCTTGTGGTCTCACTAAGATATGAAGCATGATAAAGTAATTTTGGATTCCTGCATCATAGATGCTGTCTGTTGGAATGTGTTTATAAAAATAATAGTATTAGATGAGAACGATTAGGTAGAAAAACTGGTTTGTGCTTCTTGGATCAGACACTTCATATCTGAATTGGAGTGTGTGAATGTCCGTGTGTCAGCTGGTATTTTATTCTCTCTTCCTTTACTTACACACCTGTCTAATGTGTACAATGTAAACCCCTGTGTTTGGGTTTCCTGTCCACTCACAGAAAGAGGAGACGATCTGGATTGATTTTAGGCAAGTTTGTTCCATATACTGTGTAAAGTCCCTTTAGCAGCCAAATTATAGTGTAGCACTAAATCTGTTTCTTACCTGCAGATCCCAGCATAGGCAGTCAACTCTGCCACCATTTTACAGCTGAAGGAAATGAGATGTGGAGAGGTAAAGCAATTTCTACAAGAAATTATCTGTTAATTGCATAGCCAGTCTTGTAACCATTTATTGATGTTTGCCCTCTTCATAAACAATAAAAACTTTGAAGTGAGTGTCCTTATCGTAGAAAGCAAACTGTTGTTAGAAATCTTTGTTAGGAAGACTTCTTAAATAATTCCACTTCCTCTTATCCTGAGAACCAAGAGAAGATTAGTCAGTACTGTAATGGCTGGGGGGTTTCAATGGCTCCATCAAAGTGGGAAAACAGGAAACAGTGGCGTGCATGAAAACATAGTTTGCCCACAGGTTTGAATTATAGCTATTCTGGTCTTTCAAATAATCAATCATTTACATAATATGAATGAAGTACATCCCGAGACCAAAAGACCATTCTGGTTTTGAATAGACACTACAACACTCATTCACAAATGGAGCAGAAGTTATATTTTTCCTAGAGCAGAATGAATGCAATTAGGATGAAGATGACTGTGTGGAAAGGGAGGCTGATAACAGAATCTGAGTCCATTTTTCTTTGTTTCTATATCTGTATTGATGCTAGCATTTAAAGGTCAAAAGTAGCAGTTGTTCAGTCATTATTATGAGTTTTGTGAGTTTCAGCCCACTTTCCAGTGCCTACAGCATTGCCATTACAAGGGACAACAGTCGTGCCCTTACAGGAAAGCCAAGCCTTATGATCCTCACAGTCAAGTGCCTTTTCTAATCATACACATGGTTCTTCCAAGTCAAGCAGTGCCAGTTAGTCATGTGAGGCCCTAAGAGAGCAAGGCCAGATTTAGGGACTGTGCACTTGGAATTTTGCCCAGCTACATCAACAGCAGTAATGACATGTAAGGTAGTGTTAGCCCTGACTGAGCTCAAGGCCACAGTTTAGAAGGGCTAAGGAAAAGCAACAAGCCCTGCATTGGGACAGAATCTTATTTGATACAATGTGAAATTATAGCTGTCACTATCTCAAAAATATTCAGATCAATTAAGCTGAGAGTTTACACAGTATTTATGGTAGATAATATTTACAAAAATATTCCAGTCTAGGTGAACTTATAGGTATGTGTCCACTTATCATTGGTGCTTAAGCAAGTTGTAGATTGTACTAGGTCTGTTTCCTCCTCTCCATGTTCCTTGTGTTGTGCTTTGTCTGAGCTCTTTAAATACTGTGGAAAACTATGTGCAAGTGTTTGTTTAAATAAGACATGGGTTTGCAATGGTGGTACTTGTAACTTCCTTTTGTTGTCTAATTTTTGTAGAATTTTATGAAATGAAGTGTTGGTTTTAAAAATGCTTATTTTTCTGAAAACTTTAGTGAACTCTATTTGCACATAATGTACCTCTAATCTTCTTGGAAAGCCATTCTTGTGTTTTGGGGATAAGCCAGTTACAAAATGTAAGTTGTACCGAGAGAGTAGCCAGTCCTGAAGCGCTGAGCTCCACAAGCACTTGGTGAATATTGAAGCGTGGCTGGAAGTCCTTTGCTTACTAGGGGCAGAAAAAGCCAGGAAGACTAATGTGATCTGTTGGTGTCCACGCTGTGCCTTGGGAGATGATCCTAGATGCTGGGTAACACACTGGCACCTGGGGTTTGACATCATACCATACCTAGCAAAGTTTGAATTGAGTGTGAGTTTAGGCTGCCTAAAATTGCTACAAGTCCTTGTATCATGTAATGTCAGGCTACAAGGTATTTTCAAATGATCACCACCCCTGAAATCATCACTGTGAGGATAGATGGTATGACTAGAGGCTGTACTATGTAAGGTCTTCTCACAGCGCTGCCTATGTCTAAGCTTTTCTCTGGGGATACCAGCAGCATCACTGAATTGCCCATCCTGAGGTTCCTTTCCAGGAAGTAAGTGGATTCACTGCTCTAGACAACCATGAAGATACAACCTCTGTCTCCACAAGCATTAGAGACAATCTTTGTGTTAATTACAGTGGAGTCCCCTCCATCGTGTATTATGAAAGACACCACTTTCAAACTACTTCTATATATCCTCTTAGAGTCACCAGTCAACTCTTGTGTCACAATGAAAATGGCAATGAATTGCTGCTTGGCACCTTGTACCAGAGTAATGTGTCTTGAGGAGAAATTGTCTCACAAACCTGCTGGTCACAAGTCTTCAAAACTGGGAAAGAATATATTACACACAGAAACATGTGGAGTGACAGTTAAAAACTATATAGGCTCCAGAGTTACAGCTTCAGGAAAAAAAATGATTAGATATTGCAGGTTCTCCTGATGCAGTGTTTCAGTTGAAAGGTTAGAAACAACACTCTGATAACACGTTTTAATAGGTAACTAGGTATTTAGTTTTGTTTCTTCTGTTGAAAGGCCTGGCTGTACTGTCAGTAGAGCTAGACTGAAACCTCTTAGGCTGATTAATTATTAAAAGAATCCACTAAATATTTTACACCTTTTTATTTTTCATCTTTTTATGTTATCTATTGATACTTTTCTTCTCCTAAGAGTTTACAACAGTCGGGGAAAAACAAATCGCAAGATATACTAAAAACTAATATGACTTCCTATGAAATATTTAAAACAAACAAAGATTGTCTAAATATTTGTTTCCTCTATCTTCGCTTCATTTTCTTCTTGCTTACTCTACAGTACTTCTCTGAATGTTTTGTTGGGTAAGTAACCAAATACTTTTTTATTTTTTTACATTTGTTTTATAGTTATGTTCAATTTATGTTTCCCTTATGCAAGATATGAATGTAGAATAAGTGCAAATCCATGTGAGAGAAAGTTTGCTTTCTAGAAGGTAAATGATGTGCCAAGCGAGGGTAGCGTGGAACTGTAAGACTAGGGTAGACCACATTCATGGAGACAACATGGTTTTTTGTCCTACCTTGCCTTAATATTAGGCACCATCTCTTTGTGTATATGTGAGTTAAGATTCTTTACAGCTAACTATACAAATGTACAAAAAAATCAGAATCAAAGACTCCAAACTTGGAAATCACGTTTCCTCAGACATTGAAGACACTGGGATATGAATTCAGCATCATGGGCACGCCAGCAAAGTCCTTGTATGGTATTTGCCTGCTAACATTTAGATATTTCAGAGACCTGTACAAATTGTGTTGTGGTCCTCCTAAAAGTGGTGCTGAGTTACACATACGGCAGCGCTTGACCTTTTTGCTGTAGCAGATTCTATTTTATTGCTTGGATTCAAACAGCACTGGCACCAACTAAGATCAAAGTCCTCATAACAATAGACCTTGTGCAAACATTCCCAAGACAGAATTGCCCCAGCATGCTGTTGTGCTAAGGAAGTGGGAAGAGCAGACTAGGAGGACAGAGAGGCAATGGGGGTGTCATGCTGTTGATATGGACTCTTGCATGTGGAATGAGATAGGGCCTTGTGGGCTGCCACCTTTTCTCTTTTTTTTTTCTTAAAAATTATTTATACTTAGAAAAATGAAACAAAGCCCCTGAAGACTGTTTCCCATTGCAGTTTCTGGGTCACTGTGCCCCACTGTATAACAAATGGATATGAATGGGGCAAATAATTGGCCAGCAGTCTTTGTGCTTATGATACTGAGTGATTATTAGACTGAAATCATGTTGCTCATGTTTTATTTCTAATTACCTGTGAAATAGGACGCATGTATCTTTACATGATAGTTGTGATCTCCTGTAAAAATGCTAGTCTGTGTCTTGGTGCTAAAACCAAACGGTAAGAACTCTTTAGAAAAAGGGTTTATCAAGCAAGTAAATTAACTGGAAATTCTTGAATTTGAAGCCATGTGGGGACAGAAGTGAATCCTGTTATTTACCTGTGGAGGGTGGAAAGTGGGATAAATTTAGCAATCAGGTGTTCTATATAAAATCATTCTGTTGGGTGCAGGAAATGAATGAGGCAGAGGTATTCCTTCTCCCTGCAACTGCCTTTAACTCATGGCACTCCTGCCAGTAAGTCTTTTCCCTTAATCTGTGTATTTTGTATGGCTCTTTCTCTTTGGGTGGAATTTTGAAAAGAACCCAAGTCTCTTGGTTTCCAGTCAGATTGTTGGCAGGAAGCACCTGAGCATCTCCACTCTTTTTGTCCACGTCCTCCTTTGGAGGGTGTGTTAGAGTATTAATGTCCTAGTGTATGTGTTTGTAAGGCTGAGAGAGAGCCTCTGGAACATTACCAGCTATGTTATGAGGCCTCATTAAAGAGATGACAACATTAAAGAGATGACAACAAGCCTTTGCCATCTCACAGCCTTCACTTTTGTTCTTGCTGTCTTGCTTTGTTTTTTACTGTAACAAACAAGCTATGAGTGCACTCAGATGTGTGTATTTCTGCCCACTGAAAACCACAGTGTCAGGCATGCGGTCATTGTGTAGACCCAAACAAATGTTCTGCTGCTGATACTGCACTCACTAGAGCTCAGACACAGTGTGAGCTGTGGTATTTTGTGACTCATGCTTCATCAGACCGCAACTGTTAGCTGTGTTCAAGCCCTTGCCAGCACAGGGGACCCAAGATCTGATCCAAATGTGTTGGAGTTGATCGAAACAATCTCATTTGGTTTAGTGAACTAGCTTAATGCAAAAAAGATTTTAGGCCGAGTTGTCAGGACAGGATGTTAAATAATTTCTCCCTTTTGGTTTTTAAATTGAAGAAAGTTGGCTTGGAATGAATAGAGAGTGAAAGAACATGGAAATACTGCAGTGACGTTGTGTTTGTTGTTACTTTTAAGCAGCGCTGTAGTCTCAATGGTTGGAGTAACCCCTTAACATTAGTGAATAATCCCTTAATAACAAAGTGAATAACCCCATATTGCTGTACTGCAGTTGGCATGATGTGCAGCAGACGCCAAAAACTCCTGTTGAACACCACACTCTTTGCCCGGTGACTCTCCCCATCGCTGTGAAGTGAAGATGTTTGGCAGCTTCCAGAGGCTAGCCCACAGGAAAGGTCCAGTTCAGAAAGGTTCAGTGTTTTGCCAGTTGTTGGTAGAGTCCCGTAAGAGAAGGCAGCTCCTTCCCAAAGCAGAGCTGTTGGAAATTTCCCCAATCTTCACAAGTTTGTATAAACATGTTAATTGACTTTTTAGTTGTCACTGTAACTGGATGGGGTTTCTTTTTTATTAAATGTGACGTTTCTCCTCTTTTTAGTCAGAACATTGTTCTGCTACCTTCTTTGGTGAATTACTGTGTTGCAATTAAAAAAAAAACCAAACAGTATAATGTAATTTACAGAGCCTGGTATTCATAAAGCTTGTAGTTTAGCCCTGTGAAATCCTGTGACTGATTCGTAATATGCACTTGTTCTGTTATAAAACCTTATAAAGCCCTTGGCCAAGAAATATGATGGTTGTTTCTACATAGATAGTTAATTTTCTTTTACAGGAAGACTAAAATCTTAGAATAAATGATTTCATGCCTGTCTATCATAGGTTTTATACCTTTACTAGTTTTTTGCAGTACTGTAGTAGTACTAGGCCACCAGGTCTCCCACCTTTCTGATGAAGATGGGAGGAGTTTGTAGGAATTTCAGGATGATTACGAGTTTAATTAAGACCCAGGTACTCTAGTACATACCCTGCTACATGAGCCAGAGCAAAATCACTGTTAGTGGACAGTGTCTCACTGCTCACGAATTGGATCCTTTCCAGGTTATATACTTGTACAAGTCAATTCAATGAAGCTTTTTCAAGTGAAATCTAGCTGTTGAATTAAAATAAAAATCAACCATAATTTTATATAGACTCACAACCTTCAAAAATGTCATGCTGCTTCTCTGGCACATCAGCTAAGACAAGAATTCAGTCACCTGGCAACAGAATTTCTTTGTGAGTCCTGAGTACAAGGACACCCCAGAGCCTCTGTTTGCCTTGTAGCAATGAAATCCTCACAGCTTGAGCTGCTGGATGTCACAGACCTTTTTCTCTTAGGTGACTCCTTGATGTCAAACTAGCCTCTGGTTGACAGTTAGCTTCTCAGACAAAGCTTAATCCTGTGAAGTCTGCTTTACTTGGCATCTTGCCAAATCATGGTCTGTCCTTGTATTAATTCAGAATGAATTAATTCTGTTTCTAATGGCTTAGTAAACTAAGGTGAAGTCCGAGAAAGTGATTCGTTTTGTCTTTGGGAAGATTCCCACTGAAATGAAAACCCTTTTGCTTGTATAAGGAACCCTAGGATCACTGCCTTTCATTATTAAGGCACTATTAGAAGCGAGTCACTGTTATGTTACCTCCTCTTGTCCTCGTGTAGGCGCAGACAGAATGATAAAAATTCATCTCCTGCAAGCTGGTGGCTACATACAGTGTAGATGAAGGGGAAAGCACTCACCAGCAAGATGAACTGAGCCTGTCTCAGCACCCATCTTTGCCTCCCTGTGACGTTGTGCCCACATTCTAGTTGACACATGCTTTGGAACAGGGCTCTGTGAAGCACCTGTCATGCCTCTTGGTGTGGTGTCTAATAGGAAAGGTTTCTATTTCCAGCTCTGTTACTGATCTAGGGCAGGGTGATGAGTAAATGACACAACATTCTTCTGTGCTTTCCACTCTTCTGTTGATGATGCAGCTAGAGGATTTTTTGCTGGCCAGTCAGATTTGCCTTCTACTCTGCAGTAAGAATCTTGGTTTATTTGTGCTAGTGCTCTAGGTGATTTTGGGGCAGGAGTGGGATTTTCTTTCAACATCTAGTATTTGAATTTACTTGAAAATGTAAATGATGCTGGAAGTAGTGTTAATGGCTCAATGGAAGGTGTCCCTGCTAGGCGTGCTGCTGATTGTGATACCATCCACGCCAAGTGGTAGAGTCATGAGAGAAGATGTGAGCAAGAGGTCTGACCATCTCTGCCTGGCACTTTGCGGGTCTACAGAGACATTAACTCTGGCAATATTCCCATATTTTGGATATGCCATAGAGGCACAGTTCCAAGCATCTGTTGTGGCCTACTCCAGGCCACAAGGTCTGTGTTCCTTGTAGTGAGTACAGGAACTTTCACCACAAGTGGTTTATGGGAGTGACTTTGAGTCATTATGAGTGGAAAGTACAATAGATGTGTGAGATGCTATCTTTGTGGGGAAAAAAAAATAAAAGTAGTCACTGTAGTTGACTTAATCATCTTTACTACCATAAGCTTCCAGTCTAAATACTGGAGCTTTCTAAATCTTCTTTTGTTTGGTTGGTGTTGTGGGCAAGCCTGCTAGTCACAAGATTTTCAGAAGCACAGTGTATGTTATCTTTCAATTCTGTTTTGCTTTGCCCTCCATGAAATGTGGAGATAAACACTTTTACAGCCACTGAGTGGTTGTGGACCATATGTTCCTGTAAAAGCTATAATTTCCTACTGAGGGCTTCTGTTTCCATTAAGCCATTCTGGATGTGTGCTACATGCTATAATACCCACTGCCTTGAAGAGCTGCATTGTAACTCCAGCTGGGTACAGTGCTGGTGCCTGATGCTAAGACCTGAACTCAAAGCACAACTGAAGTATTTGAAGCCTAACCTGAGGCCAGATCTGATTCTGAGTGAGAAAAATTTCTTCTTCAGTTGTATGTGACAGAGAACATAAGCAAAAAGCATCCTGGTATGATCAAGGGTAGAAAACTGTTGTTAATGATCCCAGAACAATGATAGCACAGGTGATCTCTGAGGCAGATACACAGTGTAGTAGAGGACCAGCTCTTATAACTCAGTAATCACATGTAATAATTCAATTCACTGAGTACCCTGGATGTTAAATGTAGTAAAATAAGACTGTCACTTTCCCAAAACCATTTTATATCCCAAACACTCACCTTACATGCCACATAAAGTTAAGAGGTGCTATAGATCTTCCCAAGATCCCTAATGGTTCCCATAGAATAGCCTGTTTCCTGAATTTCTGACTGGATGATGCTGAGATCACTTAATGTGTCACAGCTTTCCCATCCTTCCAAAGTACCTATGTAAGTTTACTTCACCTTTATTAGTATTATTAAGGATGACCAGACTGTGATTTAAAGTGTATTTGGGTCTTATCAGTCTGCATCTTGCTTTTTTTTTCTAAGGGCCAACTCAGAACGCTTTTTTTGTGGCAGCTGCTGGCACAGCACATATAACAGACGTTGGTTCATGTTGAGAAGAGGGCTTTACACAAAGTTCACTGTGACTATTAAAATATGTTGGGCAATCTCCCTGCTGGGAGCTGGGTTCTTGTACCTGGGAGTCCTAGGTGTGGACCAGGAGACTCTTGTGCGCTGTGCTGTCCCACCAGAATAAAGGGGCAAGTGTAAGAACAGCCTGTGGACAAGGAACAGCAGAATGATACAATGGGTGGGTTTCTTCTTATTTTGCTGTAGCTTTCGCTGATTACTCCAAACACTGAGTTATCCCAACTCCATTTACTACAGAAGACATCTACATGACGAGTCCTCGGTTAACTTTTGAATGCCCAAACTGGGAAAGCTGGAAGCACAAAAGCCAAGGAGGACAGGGAAACAGAAAACAAAGTTAGCCAAAGGAAGAAGAGATTGCACACACATACTGCTGTCAGCTTGACTCTTATGCAGCAACTGTTTTTCTTAGTTAATGCCAAAAAACCTTTCTAGATTTTAAAATATTTTTAAATATTTTAATTTTAGTTTGTTTAGTTTGTTAACAAACTATTAAAAACTTAATTTTTATGCAACTCTTATGATCATTTCCTTTCCCGACACTTTAATATTTCATAAGAGAATGTAATTTTGAATCTAAAAATTATGTTTCTGGTACAATTGCCAAGCAAATATCTGTCAGTTAGATGCCCTCAAGCAGAGGATTACTAGTTTCTGTAACCCCCCCCCAATATTTACTGGATGAACTAAATGAATGAAGTATTTAATATCTAGGGACTTATGCAAGCTATCATTAAGTAATCCATAAAAGATTAAAAGCATATTTGTGTGGGTTATTTTTCTCCTGTTCTATATAAAAAAGGGACAAAGGGTCCCTCTGTCTTCTACTTGTGGTTTTGTTCTGTGTGAGAAAAGCATGTTGTTTCCTTTTATTTTTTTTTCCTCAAAAATTTCTTCCAGAGTGTATTCATACTTTATGATCTGTTAGAATTGTCTCAGGAATATTATGAGAAAGGAAGCCGACCGATTGTCCAGGGAAGAGGTATTTTTATTTTGGCTTAAAAGTTTAAAACAAACAAAAACCCCAAGCTTTTGAACACCTGAATAAATATTTGGGAAAAAAAATTGTCATTTGCCACAACGTAACAGCTTGCTCAGGCTGAAGGATCTTCAAGTCTATGTATGAGACATCTAAAGAAACCACGGCATAAGACAAGATATTTTAAATGAAAAGAGCAAGTGGCAAAAAGAGTCCCATACGTAAATAAGAGTAATACATGTATTATTATTTATGGTACTAAATATTAACTATATATTTGAACAAATCTTTGTATGAAATTAGCTGCCACTAGGCTGCCACTCTTTGCTATAAGTGAAAAATCTCTGAATTTCAACTTTTTTTCCTTTCAGCAGCTGTACAGATAGCTTTGCAATTTCTGTGCTACTGAGCTTGGAGGAGTGTAGAAAACATCTTGGGTTTTTTCTGCTGTTGATGATTAGAAATTACTCTGGGTTCGGAGAACCATTCAATTTCTTTGTGCAGGAGGGTTTTTTTATTTTATTTTATCAGGCCCTAATGATGCCACTGTGTCTTGCTTTATAAAAGCTGACTTTGATAAAGAATCAGCATTATAAAAGTGTGTGACCTGGAGTGAGAGAGATGCACAGGGCTGACTTGGAAGGAAGGGCTGGGAAGGCTGCTAGGCAGAATCTGTCTGGCAATACAGACCAGAGTTGTTCTCCCTTCCTAGGAAACAAGATAAGTCATAAAGTCACACCCTGTCCTTCAGTTCCAGACAGAAAACAAACTCCAGACTCCTGTTTCTCTCTTACTTAACTCTATGTATCTTGTTAATACTATGTATGTCTTCTGGGAAATGTTTTTCAATTGCCTGACTGTAGCTAGCCAATTTAATTGATTTGATATCCTGAGGCACTTAAAAGAGGTCTAAGAAACTACTTTTTTTCCCCTTAAACTAATTCATAAAGTGTTTTGCATTGGGTGATGTTTGAGCTTATGAAGCACTCAGCTCACGCTATGTGATGGGCTGGTTTTGTGCTTGATTTGTATGTCTGTACACTCAGTGCTGTGCAGGAGAAGTGGTGACTGTTTTAACTGTGTATTGTAAACCCTTTGCTGCCTTTGAGTAGTGACTGGACAATATTGGAAAGCCTCATCTCCCCGTTTTTGTGCCTTTGGAGGAAGAACGTGCTTGCTGCCCTCGCTCAGGAGGACTGCTGGTGACACGAATACTGTGTCATCAGTGAAGCCATGGGTATCCCACATGTTGTTTCCATAGTTGAGGAGGTTATGCAGCCTCATGGTGCTCCTTCTTTGCACAAGATGGTGGTTTATAAATATTATGGTGAACATGTCTCTCAGCTTATAAGAGAGAGAGAGAGAGAGAGCATGCGCAACCATGAGAGCACATTGAGGAGAATGCAAAATGTAAGAGGAGAATTCTGAGTTTTTACAGCCTCAGCTCTTCCCCACATTGTTGTTCCTTTCTTTTAGGGTAAGCAATGGATGATGATGGATGATGAGGCACTGATAATTTTTCTGTACTGCTTTACTTTAGATTCAGGATTAAATTCTGGGCAAGATTAGAAATAGAGTTTTGAACTAGATTTGAGCAAAATGCTGCCACTAGAGCTGTGCTTGTTTATTCCAGTGTAGCCTTTCGGGTCTGTGGTTTTGGTAGGCATTGACACTAAATTGGATAAGACAATCTTGCAAAGTTAATGTAGAAGGACAATGATGCCTTCTTTGTGTGAAATTCATCATACCAGCATGCCTAGCTGTAAAACCTCAATCGCTAAGAGGAAAGGAAAATATTTGAAAAGGAAAGTGGTGTTCTAAAGCAGGTCCTGTGGTATGCACCATGTTGTTGGGATGCTGTCAAGGCTGGTAACTATGAAGTCTGGCCTTGCTTATGCCACACTGTGTTTCTAGGTACTGCAAGATAGGCAGAAATTCCTTATATCTCTTGTCGAGAACCATAGGAACGGCAGAACAACAGAAGGGCACTGTGGGTTTAATTCATTTGATCCTTCTTGGCTTTAAGGGACATCATCATCCTGGGTTTGGAATGATCACTAGTGTGCATTTTCCATAGAGTACAGTGACTGTCCATTTTCTCTGAAGGAGAATGCCTTCGCTTATTTTTAGGTTCTGCTTCAAGGAACCTCAGTATTCTACATCAAAATTAATTCTTTTTTCTTTCTTCTTCTGAGCCAGCTCAAAGCAATGAAAAGCCTGTCCTTATACTAGACAGAGTTCACATTCTGGACTTTGTCATGGATTTTCTAGTGCAAGTTGAGGTGTGGCTGCTGTGGCTGCATGAAAGGCCTGCATGGAGCACACAGAGGCTCAAGTTGCAACAATTTCATCCCAGTAGCATTGCTGCTTTAATTGTAACTGCGATATGTAATTAAGGTAATATGGAGCTGTATTACTCACATGTGCCATTTTTTCATTAGAAATGTATGATTGTGTTTAAATTCTCAGGTGACATAATCCAATATAGCCACTGACGCCTGCAACTGAAGCAAAAATGCCGATGGAATCATAAAGACCTTTACACTTGGTTCACTGAGCTTGACATCATTTCGCTCTGACTTGTCTTTCAATGTAATCAGGCTGTACTAGAATTTAAATTCAGCATTTTGTTTTTATATTGTCATAGTTTCAGTCTGGAACATGAGACACTGGTCTTATTATTTCCTGTGGTGAGAAGCATGATGGTAAGTCGTAAAGAGCTCAGTGGCAGTAAGAGATTGTTGAATGACTGAGGAAAGCATCTACAAAAATTCTATGACTTTAATATGTGGGTATCTTGACAGCTGATCTCTACCCTGCCAGTATCTGAGAAACAGGAGTGTTGTCAGAATTCCTTTTGGCCTCCTCTTCTTTCGCTAATAAGGTCTGAACCAGAATCCCTTGTTTGAGCATCCCTTTTTATTATATGTGTGTGGTATTTTAAAAGTGAGGAAAAAACTGGATGGCTTAGGCTCAGATGGTCAGATTTAAATTAATTACCCTCTTAACCTCCCTCTTAACCTGCTTGGAAAAGTGAGGAATTATTTTCATGACAGTTATGAGGTGTCCTAGTGCAGGATTATTATTTCTCTGAAAGCAACAGGATACGTTTTCAGAGAAAAGCATCAAAATGTCATTTCTAAAAGCTCTGAACTCAAGAAGAAAGAATGTAATGGAATAACAATTCAAAATGTATATTTTTTTAGGTTGTCTGAAAAACAAAGGAAAACCTTACAATTAAAACAAAATTCTTGAGTTGAGAGAGCTAGCTCTTTTGATTTCTGAATGTTTAGCTGGAGCCCTGGTTTCAAGGTGGCAATCTTGTAAGACAGCTACATTCTGCAATTTGAAGTCCAGAATCACTCATGCCACAGAAATCTTAATTTGGAGTTCATTGTTGGAATTATTATAACTCTAATGAGCTATAGTGTAATTCCTAACAGCAAGTAGTGCTCTGAATGGCTGTTATGAGGTGCAAAAATCATCCACTGAGGTTCTCAAATAAATGTGTGTCAAACACAGGCTGGCCAGAAGGTTCTCAAATGAATGTGTGTCAAACACAGGCTGGCCAGGACCTGTGACTGCAATTTCTGTCTCCAAATGTTCTGCATGAAATTTGTCCTTTAAACTATTACAATTGTATTTTCTTATTCGCAGGCTTTATGCCAAAATTCCCTGCTTCTGTATTTCATTGGTGGTAGGAAGGTTCTTTTGTGTGTTTGCAGCTATTCTGAAATTTTTTTTAAAGTGATATTTAGTCATGACACAATTTCTTGCTGTTTTTTCCTGCTTCTCCTGGCTAAACTTAGGCATTCCATTTCTCTCTTAAAAGCTTGTCTATCCTGGTTTACCATACAACCATCTGCTTATTTTTCTCTTTTGTCACTCTTGTACCAGCTTCTTTTTCAGACAAGCTTTTCGATCTCTCAGCCATTGCACTGTGCATCTGAGATGTAGTTTATTGATGGATAGATTCTGCTAAGCATTTACATGCATACAGGTGCTGGGCTTTGACACAAAATGTCCCCAGGCTTCCTATTGGACATGTTCTGGCACACGTTTTGGTGTACTGTCAGGTGTCTTCTGTAAGTTTTCTCTATTCCATGGAGAAAGCATGTCATCTAACGTTTAGGGAACGGAGCTCCCAATCAGTGTCTTGTTCTGATACCAGCTCTGTCAGAGTCTGACTGCCACACTGGGCAAATTCCTTCGTTCCTCTAACTCGTGGTTCATGAACAAGAGCTGCTGTGACAGGCAGGTGATGCAGGCAGTGACAATCACAGTTGCACGCTGTTGTTTTGCCTGAAGAGCATCTCCCCAGGCTGCCTGGCACCCCTTGCTAGCCCATGTTTCTATTCATCTCCACCCTGCCGCTTTACACCTTCATTAATTCTTGTGTGAAATGAGGAGAAATGCTATTTATCCCACCAAATCTCTCTCTCTCCCTCCCCCCCCATGTAACATGAGTTGAAACATGCTTTGATTGTGTGCTGTGGAGTCTTCAGGACACCATGAGGAGTGAGGTGGGTCTGGGTCCTGGAGGAGAGATTCAGGTGTAGGATGAGGGCTGTATTTCAGGAGGCTTTACAACACTTTCCATTTGTTAATTTTGGCCCTTCAGTTGCTATGTAAATCCAGGCAGTTCTTCTAGCAGATTTGTTAGACTTTATTTTAAGACATTCAGAAAAGCTTGTGAAGTTGAATTAAAAGATGAAAGCATTATTTACAACCTGTCATTATGCTGTGTGCTGCTGATCAAACTTTTTCTCTTGTTTTTCCCTCTGCTCCTAAATAAAATGAGAATATCTGTACGTGGTGCAACAGGAAGTTGTGAGGGTTAATGACTCATCCCACAGTGCTGAGAACATTACACAGTTCTTGAAAGGGTTTATGTCTCTAAATACAGACTCTGCATTTCAGATCTAAACTGAAGAACACAAGTAGGTATTTTGAAAAGCATCTGTTTGTATCTAAGTCATGAACTCCAAGAGCTTTATGTGACTATTGCTCAATACAGACTCTGCATTTCTGATCTACACTGAAGAACAAAAGTAGGTATTTTGAAAAGCATCCGTTTGTATCTAAGTCATGCACTCCAAGAGCTTTATGTGACTATTGCTACAAAGTTTATTGCAAAAGCAGTGGGAGGACTTCTGACACCTGTAAAATTGCTTGGACAGTAGAAAGGGCAAAGCTTGTACTGTTTTCACATGAGTAGGGACAAAATTCTGCCCAAAACTCTGCCTGTTTTGCTTGGGTCTGCTATTGTTATTGAAATCAAAAATAGATTGTGAAAGTGTTTGTAGTGAAAGATAAACTTGTAGGAATTGTTGGATTTGATACTTGCCTTTTTAAGTAGAAACAACATAAAGACTTTAATTCAGCACAGAATAAATCTCAGTTTTGTTGCAGAGTGTATAAAGCTGGGCTGCTCTGCTCTACATTTGCCTTTAAACTGTTTATATTACCTAAAATGTCATTCCAGAGAAGAGTTTGGCTTAGGACTGCAGTGAAAGCCATTTTATTCCATGTATGGACCTGGTCTCCCAAAGCTATTTTAGTGAGTAGCTAGAAAATATTTTTTTGTGAGCCATAATTTCATTTGTGTTTATGTTCATTGGCCAGTTTAATGAGGGAGCTACGCTGTCCTGTTGTTCTGCTCTGCGTTGTTTCATGGAAAAGACATGAATTTTCAGGTGCAGACTGGGGTTGTGCTTTATAAATGCTTTATTTAAAACTACATCTTGAAATCACTATGTTCCCAGTTTAGCTACTGAGGAATGAAACCCTTCTGTTCCCAGAACAGGCTCTGTTAAAAAAAAAACCCCTACGTCCCCTGTTGGTGTTAATGAAAATTGCCTTTAACAGAAACAAGCCATTTTAAAACCATTGCAGGCACTGGTTCCAGCTTTCACGTCTCAGCTTCAGAAACTCATTAATTTCTCCTGTTGGAATACAGTGATAGGCAGGTGAAGAGATCTGCTAGTGCAGCCATGGGATCAAAAGTCTTTGTTTAAGCTTTTATCCTTGGCACTGTGGCATGGCAGTTCTGCAGATGCATGATGTAAGGGTATAGTGTAGAACTGTGCTGCTATGGGAAATGGCAGCTGGGTATTTGCTCTCAAGACAGATTCCCTTAGGGTGGATCCCAAAAGGGTGGTAAGGAGAGTATATTTATTTGACTGTATTTTTAATTTGGTATTATGCCATGCTAAAGAAATAATTTTGAGTCTTTTTATGTTTAGAACACCATTTGATGCTTGTGCAGAATACTCCCTGGTAATAACTGATATGATCTTTTAACTTGGAAGAAATGTTATAGAAGTGGTGTGTATAGCATGGCAGCTCTGCAGATGCCTGATGTAAGGGTATAGTATAGAACTGTGCTGCTATGGGAATGGCAGCTGGGTATTTGCTCTCAACACAGATTCCCTTAGGGTGGATCCCAAAAGGGTGGTAAGGAGAGTATATTTATTTGACTGTATTTTTAATTTGGTATTATGCCATGCTAAAGAAATAATTTTGAGTCTTTTTATGTTTAGAACACCATTTGATGCTTGTGCAGAATACTCCCTGGTAATAACTGATATGATCTTTTAACTTGGAAGAAATGTTATAGAAGTGGTGTGTATATAGATAATACTAGATATAATTAGAAATAGTATTTTTTCATACCATTGAGTACTCCTTTGAAAGTGCAGAACCCCTCTATACTCCTGCTGTAAGTGGCAGTCAGTCATTCTAATATGGCTGCCCAGTTTCCTCCACATATATTCTAGAAAACCCTTTATTCCTCTTCCAGGAGATTTCTCTCGAGGGCAAATTGCACCTCTGATAAGACAAGCAGCCTTTGCATTGAGGCTACCAACTGTTGTCATCCATTGTCATAATCTTTATGTGACGTGGAGCCAGGTTGCCAAAGGTATTTATTTGTTTAAGAGCCATTAGACTCTAAACGGGATTTCAGAATTGCCTAAGTAAATTAGACTACTAATTCACACTGTAGATCTGATTAGGAGGCTTCATGTATCTCTAGGTGCCTAAACCACTTTGTGTAGCTGCCTGCTGGATACTAGGAACTAGCCTGAAAGCATTCCTGAAGGCTACAAAACAACAGTGAGAACACGATGGTTTTTGATAGATTTTTGAAATTAGTAGTATTCAAATTACTGAAGAGTTGAAAGGCTCTGAATTTGTTATTGGTCTTTGTCTTTCAAAGCACTATGAGTCACTAGCTTGAGTGAGCCCATTTTGTAGGACTGGAGTGGATGTGGGGCTGGCAGGATGCGTTTCTAGCCTGTGCCACTTTCAGCACCAGCAGGGCCACAGTCCGGAGCCACTTCGCGCTTCTTCTGTTGATATTAATAGACTTAGAAAAGATGTTCAGCAATTGTCAGAGAAATCCATGGTAGATATCTCATTGGCATGAACCTCTGTGTCTCCTCAGAATACTGCCATTCCTTGGATTGCTTTCATGCAGTTTTGAGCTCGTACAAAAAATTGTCTTTCAGGCACATGTTCAGGAGGCAATTCTTTAGGAACTTGTTTGTTTCCAAAGAAGTGTCTTGAAAATATTTTTAACTTATCCTTTAAATTTAGTACTTACCTTGGCCTTTCTCCTAGCACAGAAATGAGAAAACATTTAAAAACTTCAGAAGTTGCAGTGCTGGGCCCTGTAAATTCTGAATAGGTATTAAAAAATTCAGTTATGAAGGACTCTTGTTTTTAGATATCTGGAGTTAATAAGATCATTATTGTTTTCATATGTCTCAGAGAGCTGTTACTAAGTTCTTAACAGGCAACTGAGAAGGTTCTTGCACAAGCAAGCTTTTTCTCAAGCATGTCACTAAATTCAGCTAAACTGTGAGTTAATCCATCTTATCTGTCCTTCACTTTGGTGTTATGCCCACTTACATTGGAGTTAAAACTCATATGGATTATGTGAGCTGAGAATCTGATGACCTGCCTTGCATATCACTGTGGCCTATATTCAAATGCCAGTCATGGGTATACAACATAGACATTAAGTTTACCCTCATCCATTGGTGGTATAAAGAGTCAGGCTTTTCTGGAATTTTAGGGAGTCTAAAGTGCTTATTGTGGTCTTGAACTACACTGTCACAGTAGTCACAGTACTGAAGTTGGGCACATTTAACGGGGAGTTTGAATAATGTGATTATTTCAAGGCTGCTGAACAAGTTTGAGAGAAACTGATCTATCTCGTGTTTGTGTGTGACCTTTCAACAAGGTTAAAAGGTGAGCAGAGAATTCCAAGGAGAAAATTTTAGGTGGTCTGTCTTACATCATCTAGCATCCTCACACCATGGCCATATTTTTCTCATTCTCTGATAAAGCTTCTTTGAAGATCAATGCAAAACTATTCCTCAGAAACACTGTTGAGAGGTATTTTTCTTTATTTACTTTTAAATGTCAAATATTTGGCTTTCCTCTGCAACCCTTGGAAATTATTTCATTGTCAAATACACCTGGAATTTACTGGATACTGAAGAACATTGTTATCATTAAAAAGGGTAAAAACAGAGAAGCCAGTGAAACCTTTACTAACATACAGCCACGTCACTCTAGAGTAGCTCTCAGCAATAAAGGGTGGCTCTGAGCTGGACCCAGAGCTGGACCACATTGTAGGGCTTTGTGTACTTGCTGCTTCACCTGAGCTAATGGACAAAGCCTTTTAATCTGAAGCAGCAGGAGTTCACACTTCTAAGTTAGAGTTCCAGCTTTGATTTCTGTGTGGATGGTGTTCCCAGTCCTTGTATTGGGACATTAAGAGGAGGATAATCAGTAGCAAAAGACCAGCAAAAAGTTGTTAGTTAGGCACAGTGATGTTGAAAGAAGGGATATTATGTCTCAAAAACTAACTTTGAAAAGTCAAGACAAACACCTTTGTTTCTTTTACTGGGAGTTTCACAGGTGCTGAAAGGCATGAGATTTTTAATAACAGTTGGGTTCCAAAATACTTTATGCCTCTCTGAATATCCTGAGTAGAAAAGTCAATAACACTCTGCTGAGAATGTGCCATATGGAGGGGACAAAACACCTGGTTTTGAGCAGTAGTTTACAAAAGGCTGTAAATACAGCTGGGAAAGTATTACTGTATTCATAGTTATAATGGCATACTGGTTGTCATCTGGAGATGCTGTAACTCTGTAGTAAGCTGTAAAATGTATACCTTAGTATACCCTTTAAATTTTTCCATTGCATTTCAGACACATTTCCATTCTTGAATGTGTCTGCCTCCTTTTTTGCCACAATAGGCAGTTTTGGTTTGTGCTGGTTTGCTTCCTAAGTACAGTTAATTAAGGAACATTTAATTGCTATCAATGCAGATACTCTTGTTACATAGGAAAATACATTGTACAAGAAAAGCCTTAAACCCATCCTCACACTAGAAATGGAAGTCTGAATATTTATCCTAAGTCTTCTTTTGGAAAGTTTCCTCATTAATTTTAGTTTAAGTTACCTTTGAAATGGCTTGGTGTGGAAGCTCCAGTGTTTACTGGGGTTTTATTGTGACTGTTATGGGCAAAGTAGTGCTAGATTATTAAGCATGCTAAATGGGGAAGGATCAAATATAATGGAAAGGGTTGTGGTGTCTCATTCTTAGGCTGTAAGGCTTTGAGATGGTACATGTTATGTATTTGCACCGTGGTTTTAGGTGCTATTATAACAAGCAGTGTGTAACTCATTCCAGCTTTCATTACTGTCTAGGCATGTGGAAGCAGAAAAGGAACCAAGTGCTAAAGGCTTAGAAATAAACATGAGCAGCAGTTAAGATTGTGCAGCATCCGAAGCAAATACAGGTAGATGAAGGGTAAACAAACTCAAACCATTAGAAATGTATGTGTGCATCTTTAATGCCTAAATCACCAAATGAATGAGCCCTTCAAGATGGTCTCTCTCTTCAGTATGCAACAAAAGGTTTTGCTGTGGTCTAACTGGTCTGGTTCGCTGCTTAATAGGCATCAGGTTGCCTGTGGGTAAGGTTCTTGAATTAGTCCAAAGTCCTCACAAATAGGTTATTCAATGCTCAGACAAACAAAGTATTTTAGTAAATGACATTGCAGCTTAAGAACAGAGTAACTCCTGTGTGTATCTGCTGGGTGAGGTGATCTGTACAGTGTAACAGTCTGTCCATTTGATAGCATGCTTTAAGTGTCCTAAATATTATGTTTATTTGTTTGGCAGGCATTATGCTTTACTACTGAGAGCTCAAATGGTTCGTTGGCAGTAGAAATTAGTCTCTAATAGTCTACAAAACAAAACAAAAATAAACAAACAAACAAACAAAACCACCAAAAAAAAAAAAAAAAAAACGAAAAAAAACACCACCCCTTGAAAAAAAATAGTTAAAGGGGTGGTGTTTTGTTTTGTTTTGTTTTGGTTTTTATTAAACTTGAATTAAAATTATTTGTTGGGGAATCAGAATGAAAAGTCATTTAGATTTTAAACACTTAAAGCAAAATTGCTTTTCACACAAGTGGCTTTGCAATGTCTTTCTCTTTGCAGTGCTTTTTGTAGCAGTGTTCCCGGAGAGATGAACTCACTAACAAGAGACAGGGCCTGTAAGATAAGAGTCTAAAGCCTGATCAGGTACCTCAGCGTGAGCTGTGAGAAATGTGTGTATCATGGGAAAACAGCTTTAAAAACCAAAAACTTCACCATCAAAAAAAAAAAAAAAGCCCTATTGTTGTGAAGATCTGTGAATATTATTTTTTGCGTAGTGCCAAGAACAAGATCCAGGCTCAGGAAGCCGTATTTAACTTTATTTGTTATCTTAGAGTTTAAAGTCCATGATCTCTTCTCTGTAGAGACAAGAGTCAAAGAAAAAGAGGCTAATTTTCTCAGTAGCTTACAGACTTCTCCATGACCTTTTTTCCCCAGGTCGTTTAACTGCTCTTTGCGTGCTAAAACCAAAATTATAAACTCCCTTTTATTGCAGCCTGGATGTCTACAAAGAGTGTTAAAGATGAAAGAATGTTTTAACTCCTATTTCCATATATCTGCATTTGATGGATGTAGCACCTCATAGTGAAGAAGAAAAACTGAAGCTGTGTTTTAACTACTGTACCAAACAGAGATGAAGATCTGCTTGCATCACTGGTTTATCTGTCAGCCTTTTTGATAGGTCTGTGTAGTGTGTGTGGATTTTACAGGGCATGGGGGAAGATTTTAAGGTCAAATTCAGATCTCCTGGTAGAACTGCTCCTGCAAGTGACCTCCAAGTTCTTGTTTGTCATTCCATGGATATGAACAGGTAGGCTAGTTGAATTAGGCAAAGAGTTCTGTCATCTTCTTGTGAAGAGCACTACCTAGATGCATTTTAAGTTGCCATCATTAATTCAGGTCTCAGCCAAAGTTAACATTGCTGGAATTACTTCTCTGTGGGTTGTCATGAACTGTATCTAATGAACTAGTCAGAGTATCAGTATATTGGTACATTTCTGCTCTCAGCACTCCATCATACTGCATCTCAGCAGTCTGTACCAAGGTTGTTTCCATTGTACATGGGGCTGAATATGTCTGCAAGGCATTCTTTCTAAAATTCAGTATAAGTAAGCTACATGAGTGCTAATAAAGACTCTGGGCTAGCATCTCAACTAAAGTAAATCTACCTAGTGCTGTGTTTCAGTATGTTCCTATGAAAATATGGGTTTCTTCTTCTTCGATGTAGGTATAGATTCATTGAGCTGGTTTGTATTTTAGTTGGTTGTCTTTTATTGTAGTGGGTTAACCGTGGCTGAGCACCAGATGCTTCCCAAGCCGCTCTATTACCCTTTCCTCTCCCTCCTCTTCAGAGCAAAAGAGGAGAGGAAAATGAGATGGAGACAGAACCCTTTGTGGGTAAAAACAAAGGCAGTTTAATTGAAAAGCAAAGCCAAGCAATGTTGTGTGTGGACGCAAAGAGGAAAAAACCCAAAAGATTTATTCACTACTTCCCATCAGCAGGTGATGTCTGTCCCCTTCCTGGGAAGCAGGGCACCAAAATGTGTAGCAGTTGCTCCAGAGGACTAAGGAGTACCACGCACCCCCTCCACCCTCTCCTCCTTTGCACCAGCTTTATAGTTGAGCTGACGTCATGTGGTACAGAATATCCCTTTGGTCAGTTTGGATTTGCTGTCCTGGTCACGTTCCCCCCAAGCTCCTGCCCCCCCATCCCACTGGGGGAATGTGAGAAAGAGCCTGGGTGCTGTGTGAGCCCTGCTCAGGGGCAGTCCCAACATGGGTGTCATCCACACCCTTCTCACTCCTGACACAGAAGCACTGCACCAGGAGGGCTGCAGTGGGAAAAGCAGCTCAGCCAGACCAAATACTTTTATATATTTTTCTTCCAGTTTCTCTGGAACCACTCATTCAAGTTTTGATCAGTAGCTGTCAATGAATAGTGTGTTATGTTGTGGCTTGCAGGCAGTATGTAACTTTTAGTATGTAGCCTAAGAGGTTTTAGTATGTAAGCAGCTGTGACTCAATTGCAATTGAGCAGGAGGCAATATTTTATTATTTGTATTACAGTAGTGCCAGTAAGGTGCAATTAGGACTACAGCCTCCATTTCTTGGTACCTAAACAAAAGTAAATTTAGCTCTTACCCCAAAAAGTTTACAGTTCAACCAGATGTTGTGGTGCAAACACATTTTATCTGTGGTCAAATGAATGTATCTTTGCTTATTTTGTAGCTGAAGAATTGTATAATGAAGCTTAAGCTCAAGAAGAAGTGGAAAGCAATCTTTGCTTAGCCTAAAGCAATACTGTGTAATTCTTTCTTATGACTTTATTGAGTGCTTTCTTGCACTCTTAAACT